>NC_137091.1:22496328-22606328 GCF_951640355.1 Cnephaeus nilssonii | reverse complement strand
GCCACGGCATGCCATAGGCTGATTACTTTATGCTTGGGTTGCTGACTGCCTCTGAACAACTGTTGTGGGAATATTGGGATTTCCCTGAATAATTTAAACATATTTCTCAACCTTCCAGGTAGGGGCGGGGGTCACACTCACTCAGGTCACAAGGCTGCGAAACAATGCAAGGTGGAGGGGGTAGTTTTTGGAAGGCAACCATAATATTTTCTACCATATTTCATAAATATCTGCTATAATTACCAATCCTACCTAATAAAATGGTAATATGTAAATTACTATCACTCCGCTACGCCCACGATTGGGCCAGAGGGAGGTGCAGGGGGCGGGACTCGGGGCGGCCGGGCTAGCCGATTGGGCCGGCAGGACGCTGAGTTCCTGTCGCCAGTGGCTTCGCGAGCTCAGCGTCTGCTCCATGGCTGTGCTGCGGAACAGAAGGGGCCTCTGGGGCAGTGAGCTCACGTCCCGCCGCGGACCATCAAAAGCGGGGGAGCTGGGTGCCTGTCTGCTCCGGCACCAGGCCTTTCAGAAACCTCCGCCAAGCCGGAGGCTTCCGAAAGGCCTGGTGCACCAGCGGACAGGCACCCAGCTCCACCGCGATCGAAGTGAAAGCGTGTAGGGGACCCTACACGTGCATGATTCAATCATGTACTGGGCCTCTAGTATGCAATAATTATGATCAATAATCCTATATAATAAAGAGGTAATATGCAAATGGTCATTATGCTGTGACGCCTAACAACTGATCAGCAGGAGGGCGGGGCAGCGAGCTACAAGCGGCAGAGAGCTACAGGAGGGAGAGACAGCCAGCTGAGGCAAGCGGGCTACTGGAGCACGGATTTGTGCACAGGGCCACTAGTATTATAATAATGACTAGAGGCCCAATGCACGAAATTCGTGCAAGGGGTTCAGCCCCCACCGCTGCGGTGGCCGCCTCTGCCTCAGCCCCTGCCACCGTGGCTTCGTCCGGTCTAATTAGCATATTATGCTTTTATTATTATAGATAGTATTACTTTATTTGCTCACAGGTAGATTATTGGCCCTCACTTTGTTCCTAAATGCCAGAGGGCAATGAGGTAAAATCTTCGCTAACTTTTCTATTTGCCTTCTGGGTTACCATGTGTATTTCAGCTTTCTGTATTTGTATAACATAGCAGGATCGTTGGGGATAGTAATGTGATTTTTACCTGGAATACTATTACGTGCTGGAAGCAATTGCCTCTGTCCTTCCTCTTATTATAATGCATTTTTTTAAGGTGTAAAAATCTGCACAATTGTTGCGATGGTTATTTTCCCGTTTAACTCAGAGCCTTTCCTGGCTCCTCTGTGATCTGCTCGGTTTGCAGGGGTTCCACTCCTGTAAGCTGCCTTGCCTGGGCTCTCTGGTGTCTTCAGCTACACTTGTGTCTCCTTTAGGATTCTAGCTCCTGGTTCTGGCCTCAGCTTCGGTCTCCCTTCTCCTGCCGTGTGTAGCCCAGCTGCTGTTGCTAAACTCTGGCTGTCCCCTGTTTGCCTTCTCAAATCTTACAACACCATTGTTACTGAGGCCTCATATTAAATTCCCTCTATTGAGTTACCTGGCGTGGGCTCTATTGCTGCCTTGACCCTAGGTGATAATAATCATTGAACTTTAAAATCCTGAAATGCTGACCTTACTAATGACCTTTTCCAGGAATGAATATATGATTTTTTTTCCTGAAAATATAGATTTCTTGGTTAAAAAATGTGATAGGGGCTTCTTCAAAATCTATGATTTCTATGATGATTTAATTACTGAACATCACAAAGGTATTTGTTGAGATTTATTAAAATCAACCATAAGCACTTTATTTGCAAATCACTGTATTTTAACTCATTTTGAGCAAATTCCATTATTGGGCCATATTTGAAATAAAATTGTAGACATCTGTTTTAGGAAAAGTCAGTTATTGAGGTGGGAAACCATATTCTTCTCATCAAGGGTTGGGTAGTTTATTGAAAAGCACTTTCGTAAACCACACAAAATACGACACTTGACAGCCGTCCGAGCCCTTGGAGAATCGATCCTTCCGATAGCTGGATTGTTTTTCAGATGACTGAGATTTCACCCATTTGTCTTAGTGATGAATTGTTTGGTCACAGGAAGAGAAATTCACTGGGACTGGGTTAGGTCAAAATAAGTAAATAAGAGAAAATGATTGGAAAGACAGTAGGGGACTCAAAGGCAGAAAGTGCATCTGGGTCTCTGGTCTCTGGAGGGGGTGGGAGTTGGAACCTGGAAGCAGTCAAGGTCCAAGCCCTCACAGCTAGGCTTCTCCCTGGGACTCTTCATTCTGCTCTCCATGCCCAAGGGCTCACGGGGACAGATGCTGACTTGCCGAGCCAGGGCCATGTCCCCCACAGTGCAAACACACTTGTCCAGGGAGTGTGGTCTCATGGTCCATTTCCTTCTCAGCAGCCTGGTGGGAGCAGCCAGATTTGCCAATGTGTCCATTGCGGTGCTTGTTTTTTAAAAAAATATTGGTCTTTTCTGGTGCCATAAAATATTTCTATAATATATTATAAAGTCATAAAAATAATATTTGAATAGAATTTAGTCATTTCTCAAAGACATATGGTGCTATTCACCGGTATAGCAATGTCTGTCCTGCTAACAGATGACCTTAGGTGGCTATTTGTGTTTATATGTGTGGTAGGAATTTTATGTATGTGTTTTAATGTTTTGATTTCTTCTTTCTTGCCAGATGTCACTTATCATTGTTGATTAGTATTTGCCATTTCTAATTTGTTACTGCTGGGTGTCTTTGGTGTTAGGAACCAAGTAACCTTTATTATAATTGCATATAAAATAAAGTTAATTAAATTTTAGTGAGAAGGTCTTTGTCTCCACTGAGAAAACTCCTGGGCCTAAGGGCATGCACTTTGTAATCTTATACTTCTGACCATGTGTGACAAGGGAAATCACTTGGTTAAATAACTGTGTTTAATGTACTTGGAGTCACTTCATGGAGGCTCCTGAATCATTGCATTTTAACATCATTTTCTTTAATTCAATTGCAGTGGTCTCTATTTAATCAAACAATTTATGTTTGTGGTGGGTAGAATTATAGCTCCCTCAAATGCCCAAGTCCTAGTCCCTAGGATATGTTACCTTATACGGCAAAGGCACTCTACAAATGTGCTTCTGGTGGCACACCTTGAGAAAGGGAGATTACCCAGGATTTTCACGGTGGCCTCAACCTAATCACATGAGCCCTTAAAAAAGGGTTTTCTTGTCCTGGCTGGTGTGTTCAATGGTTAGAGCATTGGCTGTGCATGAAAGGGTTTGATTCCTGGTCAAGGGCATGTACCACGGTTGCAGGTTTGATCCCTGGCCTGGGGCTCATATGGGAGGCAACCAGTCGTGTCTCTCTCACATCAATGTTTCTTTCTCTCTCTCTCTCTACCCCTCCTCCCCTCTCTTCCACTCTCTCTGAAAAACAATGGAAAAAATGTCCTCAGGTAAGGACTAACAACAACAAAAACAATTAAGAAGAAGAGAATTTTCTTCATCAAAGGCCAGTCCGGGACATGCGTGGAAGAAAGAGGGAGAGATGAGGTGTGGGAGTTAGTATGGATAGCTGTTGCTGGCCAGGAGTCAAGGAGTGCAGGTGGCCTCTAGAACCTGGAAATGACCCCAACTGGCAGCCAGCAAGGAGATGGGGGCCTCAGTTCTGTAGCTGCAAGGGACTGAATTCTGACAACAGCCTGTTTGAGCAGGAGGACTGATTCTCCCCTAGAGCTCCCAGAAGGGAACACAGCTCTGATGACCCCTTGGTTTCAGCCCTGGGAGCCCCATACCACATTTCTGAACTCTAAAACTCAAAACTGGTGTTTAAAGCCACCACGTTTGTGGCAATTCATTATGGCAGCAAAACAAAACAAAATAATACAATGCCCAAATCTTTATTTTCTCCCAATAAGTTGGAGATTCTTTAAATTATGAAGGTCTTCTTATCCCAAGCAGCTTTGGGCAGAATTCCTGTTTGCCTTGAACCTGGGTAGACCTTTGTGACTGACTGCCTCCAGCAATGGAATTTGGCAGAAGGAATTCTGCATGACTTTCAAGACTGCATGCTGCTTCGTGTGTGTGTGTGTGTGTGTGTGTGTGTGTGTGTGTGTGTGTGTGTGTGTTTTGCTACTCTCTCTGGAAGCCGTGGGCTATCATGTAAGAAGTCTTGCACCATGTGACTGCCATGTGGACAGACCACTTGGAGTGACCAGTTAAAGATAGAGAGGGATGCCCAGAGTCCTACACATTCCAGTCACCAGCTATTTAAGTTTTCTCAGTCTGGGCATCAGAGTGAAGAAGCCTTTAAGATTGACCCCAGCCCCCACCACCATGTACCAATGATCATGGAAGGAACCCAAACAAGAACTTTCTAGATGATTCCAGTCAATACCAGATTCATGAATAACATCAGTTATTATTATTTTAAGCCACACTTTTGGAATGATATCTTTTTTTTTAATTGATTTCAGAGAGGAAGAGAGAGGGAGAGAGAGAGAGAAACATCAATGATGAGTGATAATCATTGACAGGCTGCCTCCTGCACGCCCCCTACTGGGGATGGTGCCTGAAACCCAGGTATGTGCCCTGACTGGGAATTAAACCATGACCTCCTGGTTCATAGGTCAACTCTCAGTTAGTGAGCTACACTGGCTGGGCTAGGATGATATTTTTATATAACAAGTAACTGGGAAATATATTCAGCTATGGGTGTAATTTTAATTAATTTATACAAAGCTGTGATTTCAGTGCTAGGTGTAAGAAAATCCACATGCCCATTATTTAGTCCATACTTACACTGGGTTGAAGACAACAGCTCACTTGGCAGTGCTAACCAATTTTGCTCTCAGTTATCTAAGCTGCTCTTCACTCCTCATTTTCTTAGAACTCTGGGGGGAATGCCTGATTTTCCCTGTGCTCTCCGTGCCCAGCCACTTGCCATGGAGCGGGACATGCTTTCAGTTTTCACAGTCACAGTTTTATTTCCTGCCTCAGCTCATTGACGGAAGATCATTCAGACTTTATTTTTCGCTCAACGCCTGGGAGACCTGGAATTGGCCTTCTGAATCCATTAGTAGGTTCTTGGAGTGAATTAGATGGATCTGTTTTCAATTTTTATTGATTAAGGAGAAACAATGGAACAATATTTAAAATTCAACCCAACTAAAACTTGCTTTCCTATTCCTTTATGTAGCTTGTAATATATAGCTTAGAATATACTTCTGCAGTTTTTGAAATTTTCTTGCAGATGTGTCGTACTCAATCATGAATAACAATGGAAAACTTGCATTTCTCTTGTGTTATCTGAGAATATATTATATAATATGGTGAGGACATTAACAATCCCTTATTTTAATTGCAGCTTATTTTGCGAATTCTGCTACTAGTATATCCTTCTTTTTCAATTTCCAATCTTATAAATCATACCCGAGAAGACTGCGGATTTAGAATATTTTAATATCTCGGTGAAACAGAATAATAAAAATTACAGAACTAAAAGAGATGCGAGGGAACATCTAATCGAATCCTAACATTTTAGATGTGGCATCATTAATCCAAAGAAACTGAATTAGCTGGTGGCAGAGCCAGAATTAGAAAATTCATTTATCTGAGTGTGTCCAAGATATTCTCCTGTGAGGCATGTGGGGACTTGGGGTTGATGGCGGCACTGCTGCCTTATTAGGCTGCAGAACTCAACAAGCAAAATGCTCTTCAAGATCATTTGTTTATTGAGTTCTCAGGAGAAGCAGCCATGACATAATTAGCTGTCGGAAAAAACCTTAATCTTTAAAATGAATGAATCTCTGTACTTACATTGCTAGTGTGACTGGACACTATATTTTGGAATGCTATTTTTTTCTTCCTTTGGGTTCCCCATTGCTTTTAGTCTTTCTTCATCTCTCCTCCCCCTGTCCCCCTTCCCCTCCCCCACCACACACACTTCCCATTGTTCAGCAGTTAGGTACCACAGGCTTGCTGTCTCAGGGGAGAGATAGACAGCAGAAAGCAGGCCAATAGGGGCCATTTCCCATCTTTTTATTTTTAAAATTCCAGGCTTTCCTTCGCTATATGTTAGAGTTAAGGAGCTTCAAATTCAGAATCCATTATGACTACAACTTCCCAAATTCAATGTCTCCTTTTGAGTAAACAGTATGTTCTTTTATAAGGAAAATGTTTGTTATGAGAAAAATAATTAACCCCAGGCCCTATTTGCTTTTGCAAAATTTAAAATAGAATATAAACATACATGCTTTAGGCGTACATACAAATGTATTCATCCTAGAGATTGATTTATGTTAGGGGATACGCCTTTCCGTGCTACACTACTATTTTGCAGTGGATTCCGTGTTGAGGCTTACTTTTCAAGTCTGACAGTACTTAAATTTATCTTACACTAGAGGCCTGGTGCACGAAATTCATGTACCGGGGGGGGGGGGGGCGGTGTCCCTCAGCCCAGCCTAAACCCGCTCCAATCTGGGATCCCTCTCGCAATCCAGGTCTGCTGGCTCCCAACTGCTCACCTGCCTGCTTTCCTGAGTGCCCCTAACCACTTTTGCCTGCCAGCCTGATCATCCCCTAACTACTTCCTTGCCAGCCTGATTGATGTCTAACTGCTCTCCTGACAGCCTGTTTGCCCCCAACTTCCCTCCTCTGCTGACCTGGTCACCCCTAACTGCCCTCCCCTGCAGGCTTGATTGCCCCAACTGCCCTCCCTTGCAGGCCTGGTCCCTCCCAAATGCCCTCCCCTGCTGGCCTTCTTGTGGTGGCCATCTTGTGTCCACATGGGGGCAGCAGGATCTTTGACCACATGGGTGCAGCTATCTTGATCTTGTGTGTTGGAGTGATGGTCAATCTGCATATTACTCTTTTATTAGATAGGATAGAGGCCTGGTGCATGGGTGGGGGCCAGCTGGTTTGCCCTGAAGCATGTCCCGGATCAGGGTGGGGGTTCCCTTGGAGCATGGGGTGGCCTGAGCAAGGGGCCTGTGGTGGTTTGCAGGCCGGCCATGCTCCCCGGTGACCCAAGTGGAGGTCCTGGTATCTGGGATATATTTATTTTCTACAATTGAAACTTTGTAGCCTGGAGCAAAGCCAAGCCTTCTGCTCGCTCGTGGCTGCCACCATTTCTGTTTGGATTTGTTTACCTTCTATAATTGAAACTTTCTAGCCTTAAGCGGAGGTCTGGGGCGGCCAGGGCAGGTTGAAAGCTTGGCTTCATCCATCGCGGGGGGCAACCCTAGCCTGCTCTCTCCAGCTACATGTCTGTCGCCATTTTTCATGGGATTTATCTTCTGTAATTGAAACTTTGTATTCTTGAGTGGAGGCTTGGGCCCGCCAGGGTGTGTGGAAAGCTTGGCTTCCTATATTGCCCGGGAAACCCAAGCCTCCCTCCTGCTCTCTGTGGCGACAGCCATCTTGGTTGAGGTTAATTTGCATACTCGCACTGATTGGCTGGTGGGCGTGGCTTGTGGGTATAGCAGAGTGATGGTTAATTTGCATATTACCCTTTTATTAGGTAGGATATTTCATGTTTCTTATTGGTGACTGTTATTTTATTCTTTGTGCTTCTGTATTGTTGTAGTCAGTTGGGCTGCTATAGCAAATTACCAGAGACTGGGTAGATAAACAACACATTTATTTCTCCCGTTTCTGGAGCTTGGGAAGTGCAAGATCAGGGTGCTGGCAGAGTGGTGTCTTTGATTCTCTTCTTGTCGTGTCATCATGTGGTGGAGAGCAGAGAGGGTGGAAACAAGCTTTCTCCCGTCTCTCTGAACTAATCCTGCCATGAGAGCCCCACTCTCATGCCCTACTTACCTCCCACAGGCCCCATCTCCAAATACCCTAATTTTGGAGATTAGACTCTCAGCATATAAACTTAAGGGGGACACAAACGTTAAGTACATAGCAAGCATTTTTTTTAAGGAAATGAATTTAGCACTTTGAATTATTTCAATATTTATTTTTAAGCCTTTTGTCTGACAGTTTTCTAAAATGAATAAACCAGACGCGAATTCCTGCTCAGAGTCCTGGTATTGTCGGCTGTCTTTCTTAGCATCTTTACATGGTTTTAAAATCTGATTTTGGAAGCACATTTTGTAGGAATTTTTTGTTTTTTGTTTTGGCTTCTATGATTCCTCACATTCCCTCTCTTTGGTAACGCTCACCCTGTCTCTCTGAGATTTTGGGGTTGACTCCTCCAGGTCCTTACACACCCCATTTCTAAGTCCAGTTACTTTCATAGTCATGTGGAGTTGCTGCTTCAGAAGCTGTTGGCGTCAGGGACAGTTCATCATCAGAGCCAGGGAGTGGCTTTGCTGGCCCTGGTATCGGCGTCTCCTGCCGTCTACCAGGAGTCCCAGTCCCAGTGGATGATCAGCCTCCTTTCACAGGTGCTAGTACATTTGTACTCTATAGTTCCGGGATCAACCAACGCTGTCTGGGTCTCATCAAGCTAAAATCAGGGTGGTGATAGGGCTGCATCCCTTTCTGGAGGATCTAAGGGATTCGCTTCCTTGCTTTTCCTAGCCATTCAAGGCTGTCCTCTTCCCTTGTCTCCTCACCCCTTCCACATTCAAAGTCAAGGACAGCCAGACAAATCCTTCTCATGCCACTTCACTCTGACAGTGGCTCTTCTGCCTTCTGGTCCATGTTTAGGACCCTAGTCATTACACTGGGGTCACCTAATACATCAGGACAACCTCTGTATTTTAAGATCACCTGATTAGCAACCCTAGTTCCATCCTTGTCCTTAATTCACCTTTGCCATGTAATGTAATCTATCCAAAGGTTCTAGGAATTAGGATGTGGACATCTTTGGGAGGCCGTAATTCTGCCTTCCACACTGGGGTGCAGGGATGGCCTTGGGGGGCCTTCCACCAGCCCTGGTCTGCCCCTGTGTGCCTGGGCCCAGTGACCTGTCTCATAGGGAACAATGCTGGTCTGTCCCATTGTTCCCCAAGCTGCTTTCACCCTGGAGACCAGCACGCTGAGATCTTAACTGCCTAGTCATGTTGGATATTTGTTTTGTTTGTGATTCAGAGCTGTTTATTTTGTATTTTGGGTCATGTACTATATCTTTGTGATTTTCTGTTTTTCTATTTGATTTTTCTTAAGAGTCCGGAGCAGTGATGGTTATGAAGTATGAATCTGCCTTGTCATCTTGATGTGAAAGTCCTCAAATTCTGATAGTAGCTTAGCCTAGAGCACTCAGATGCATCCTTAGAAAAACTTAAAGTACTTGGCCAATTGTCAAATAGGAGCAATATATGAATGTTGAATTAGTTTCCTCGGGCTACCATAAATAGAGTAACACAAACTAGGTGTCTTCAAACGGGAGAAATTTGCTATCCCGAAGTTCTGGATGCCGGGAGTCTAAAGTAGAGGTGTCAGCAGGGTTGTGCTTCTTCCGAAGGCTCCGGGGAACACTCTCCTTGCTTCTTGTAGCTTCTGGTGGCTCCTGGCATTCCTTGGCTTGAGGTGGCATCTCTTGGCTCTCTGCCTCTGTCTTTATATAGACTTCTTCCCTCTGTGTGTCTCTTCTGCATCCCGGTCCAAATCTCTCTCCTTTCTCTTGTAAAGACACCAGTCATTGGATTTAGGATATATCCTAATGCAGTATGATCTTATCTTAATTTCATTACATCAATTTCCAAATAAGGTCATGTTCACAGATAACAGGGTTAGGAATTGAAAATATCTTTTGGGGTGACATAATTCAACCCACAATTAAATTTATAAAAAAATATATAAATTTAATACATACTTGTTTTGTTTCCCCATTTAAAGTGGACACTCAGGCCCTGTTGGCGTGGTTGAGCTCGGCCCATGTACCAGGAGGTCAGGGTTTGATTCCTGGTCAGGGCATATGCCCAGGTTGCAGGCTCGATCCCCAGTAGGGGGCGTGCAGGCGGCAGCTGATCAATATTTCTCTCTCATCAATGTTTCTATCTCTTTATCTCTCTTCCTTCCTCTCTCTAAAATAATAATAAATAAAAAATAAAGTGGACATTCACTACAGGGACTGAGTCAGTTATTTCTTCCACATTCCCCTCCCTCCTGCCCCAGTGTTTTCTAGGGAGTAGCTGCTCCGTAAACACCTTCAGATTGACTGGGGGATCATGAGGTGCTGACCCTTCCAAGATCTGCCACAGGCAGAGGGAGAATGGAGTTAACAGTATTTTCCAAAACAACTGTGCATGTAGATTCTTACTGCAAAGAAATACTGTGTCAAAGGAAGGCTTGTGGAGTGCAACATGAAAGAAAGGAAGAACACAGTCTTAGAAGACATTCTGAGAGTAAACAGGTTCGCTGTACTTTTTAGGCGGTGGGAATGACATTTCTGAGCATGTTATTAAAGCTGAAAACCAAAAAGAAACATCTTAATAGATTTCACTGCCTTTTTATATTTCATTGTGTCAAAGAAGATTATTACCAACGTTAAAAGCAAAGGACAAGGCAGGGAAACAAAAGCAGTCAGGTTAACTGATGGGTGCTCAGCCCTGAGTGATGCGGTGATAAAATAAACTTGGGAATTTTCCCATTAGAAAACTATTGATATTGCTATAGTGTGAAGGATACTCATTTTTAGTTTAATAACACATGATGCTTCAATCCGATCCGGGAAAAAATAAACTAATAATGCTTCATTGTGATTGCAAATTTTATCTTATCTTTTAAAACCATGACTGTTTGAAAGTCAAGACTGTTTTTCCAAAAATTATATATGTATGGATGTGTGTAAAACCACATTTCATTGAATTTTTATTAAGGTAAGATAAAGCAAAAAAATAAATATTCTTATGGGAGTGGAGAGATTAGATCACGTTTAAAAGTTATTTAAGCTGACTTGATATAAATTTCACTGTTTATAGAGCCTCTTTTATATGAGACAAAACTGCAAAGTAATAATTGCTTCTTTTCACTCCATTTACGAGGTGTTTCATTTTGGCTCTACGTGCAAAGAAACTTAGAATTCCTGTGGAAAATTTACGGTTCTCAGCCTCTGTCTCCCTTCTCTACCCATTCATTCCTCGTGGGTTTTCCCTTCTTTGCCCCAGAGCCTGGCCCAGCTGCTTTCCAAGGCACTGCTGCTGCCTTGGCAATCAGAGGAGCTGGGTGCTCACGCTGGGGTCTTCTCCAGCAAGAGCTGTGTCAAGACCCTCTGCCGACAATCTCATCAGATCCTTTAAACGAGGGCTCTGCTTCAGGATCCAGGAGGGAGAGAGGAGTCTGATAAAGCCAGAGCAACACTTATGCTTCCTAAGGTACTTGTCTCCCTGCCCCCGGTCCCCAGCATCTCTATTCATCATCAAATGGCTTCGTTCCTTGATGTTGGTTTGATAGGGCAAGTCCCAGACCTGAGCACAGGTCCTCCATCCCCTGGCCAGGCCTCTGCACTCTACTGCACTACTGAGTGTAGGACAAGCCTCCACCTCATGAGCAGTTCTTAAAATACCAAAGGGAGCCTGGCCGGTGTGGCTCAGTGGTTGAGCATCGACCTATGAATCAGGAGGCCACGGTTCGATTCCTAGTCAGTACACGTGCCTGGGTTGCAGGCTCTCTTCCCAGTATAGGGGGTGTGCAGGAGATACCCAATCAGTGATTCTCATCATTGATGTTTCTATCTCTCTCTCCCTCTCCCTTCCTCACTCAAATCATTACAAATATATTTTTCAAAAAAAGATACCAAAGAAAGTGGGGAGAGTGCTAATCACAGAGGCCATGACGCACATACTTAGTTGCATACAAGTTGTGTACCTCCTGAAACTAGATGACAGACAGAAATATTATTAAGACTAGAGGCTCAGTGCATGATTGAATCATGCACGTGTAGGGTACCCTACACGCTTTTGCTTTTGATCACGGGGAGCTGGGTGCCTGTCCGCTAGTGCACCAGGCCTTTCAGAAGCCTCCAGCGTGGCGGAGGCTTCTGAAAGGCCTGGTGCCTGAGCGGACAGGCACCCAGCTCCCACGCTTTTGCTTTCGATGGGCGAGGGGGGGGGGGGGAGGGGGCGGTGCTGGAGCTGGGTGCCTGTCTGCTGGTGCACCAGGCCTTTCAGAAGCCTCTGGTGCGGCAGAGGCTTCTGAAAGGCCTGGTGTCTGAGCGGAAAGGCATCCAGCTGCCACGCTTTTGCTTTTGATCGCGGGGAGCTGGGTGCCTGTCTGCTGGTGCACCAGGCCTTTCAGAAGCCTCCAGCGCGGCGGAGGCTTGTGAAAGGCCTAGTGCCTGAGCGGACAGCCACCCAGCTCCCCTGCTTTTGATGGTCCGTGGCCACTGAGGGGGGCTACCCTGCGCCTCTCAATGGCCGCTGAGAGGGGCTGCCGCGGACACCTGGCTACCCTGCCGTTGAGAGGCACAGCTGGGTGTCCGCGCAGGCCCCCTCAGCGGCCGCGGATCTGGCCTCGATCTGGCCATTGAGAGGCACAGGGGGCAGGAGTCCCGCCCCCTGCGCCTCTCAACAGCAGCGTAGCCCCCCTCAGTGGCAGGGGATCCGTGCCTCTCAATGGCCGGATAGGCCACCCCGAGTCCCGCCCCCCAGCCTCCCGCCGCCCAATCGTGGGCGTAGCGGAGTGATGGTAATTTACATGTTACTCTATTATTAGATAGGATGTTTCTGTGCCCTTCATGACCACTAGTTGATGGCTACTTTGTTTTTACGCCTAGGGTGTCATCTTTATCAGGGGAGAAAAAATCCAGAAACTTGGGTTATAAGCAGTACAGATGGTGGGATACCCATTGGTCCAAGGAATGGGAATAGTCATTTTATTTCAGAGGAGGGGTGGGGGAAAGTTCCAAGGATATTCTGATGTTCAGTTACACCCTGTGCTTTATGGTAAGAATCCCTGCAGAATTTTGCAGTCTATTTCAGCCATGTCTCTGTGTATGAACTGACTGGTGGGTGTAGGCAAACATGTAGATTCTCTGGTTTCAATACCTAAATGATTTTGGTTCAGTGAGTCTGGAGTACACTCAGGAATCTGCATTTTTAAAGTTTATTTTTCAATTACAGTTGATATTCAATATTATTTTATATTAGTTTTACGAGGAATCTGTATTTTTTAAAATGAGTGCATCCTAGAAACCATCTTGTGAGTGAGGTGTGATTTCCACTCTTTAAAGAAGTGAGGACACTGAGGCTTAGTGACATTCATTTATTTGCCTAAAGTTGCCTCCAGGTCAACGGGTCAAACTAAGATTGCACTCCAGTTCTAAGGCCAAGGCCTGTGTTGTTAACCTCTGGAACTACCACAGCGCATGCGAACAGTCTCCCTGTTGAATTGAAAAGTAAACACAGAATAATAAAGAGCTCTTTTTGCTGAGCCTTGAGCCTGTCACGGACTTGACCCTTGTATGACCTTGAGCGTGGAAGGTCTGAGAGACTGAGGGGGCGTTGAACACCTGAGGAGGACACAGCTGCTGCCTCTTTGGAAAGCTGAGCAGAATCGGCAGAAAAAGAGGTTGATGGTGAAACATGGCGCTACCAGTGGTCTGGTCTCACCTATACCATTTGGATGGAATCTAACAAACTTGACGGATCACTACGGTCCCTAAAAATCAGAAGCAGACTTGGGGTTCAGCACTTGGTCCGTGCCTGCTCCAGTGTATTCCCCCCTCCTGATCTGCCAACGCTTGGGCTGACTGACTTTGACTCTTCCTTGTGACATGTGTGGGATTTAATTTGGGAGTCCTACCCTTGCCTTCCCTGTGGCCTATGAGACAGTCTCCACAGGGCCTGGTCTGCCTCGTAATGCCTGTATAAGAAGACACCCCACATGCTGTTGGAGCAAGTAAGGATATTTGAGGTTCATGGAAATTTGAGTGAATCTAGTTTGTTTGAAGCTTTGACATGTAGCACTTATTCAAGAAATTATTTCTAATAGGTATGACTGACCGACTAACTCAAATATATGTGGGATATTATCTTACCTTTCTTGCTGGTAAGTCTTGGGAATAACAAGGAGCCTTCTAGGCATAGAAAAATGGCAAAAGACTGAGGTTATTTTGCAAGGAAAAGGCACAGACCTGAATGAACATCGTTTTTTGTTGGTGTGAACAAGAACGTGAATGAGGAAGACTCTGCGGAGAAGGAGTGTTAGGTATGTGTGGAAAGAGAGCTGTGACGATGGATGGCTCAAACCTCGAGCTGACATCGGGCCTGAGGGGATGAGGGCCCAGGTGAGAAAGCATGTTCCCCATGTTGACAAATGGCCACAACTGAGGAAGGTAAGATAATATCCCACATCGTGTTGTCCTAGTTTTACGAAACTCACAGAAACAATTGTTCGAAATTTGCAACCACAACAAAAAATACAGGAATTAATTCTTCTCCAGTCACTCTACTTGTGGGCCTGTGGGGAGGAACAAACGGGCCCGCTCCATCTGGCGCCGTAAAAGCTGCCCCTCAGTAACCAGAGGCTGCGCTCTCCAGTCACGGGCTTCCTTCGGAGCTGCTGTGGTTTTACCAGGTTTTCTGCTTCCTTACAAAGGCGATATCCTGCTCCCTTGTGATCAATCAGCAAATTAGCGTGTTGCTTTAGTGTTTTACATCTTTAACTTTTAACCTTACTTGGGATTGAAGCTAAAGAATAGAACAACCGATTTGGTTTAAAAAACACACACACAACTCCAAACATAAATGTCAGTAATTGTGCTCTGCAGCTTATCCACAAAGGGTAGCATTAGAGGAAAAACACTTTAATAGAAACTTTAATTGAAGTAATTATGGAGAAACACTGTTTTTAGTACTTGGAAAAAACACGAGTGGATGTATTTATATGAATGGCAGTATTTAATGTGCAACTTTAATTGATAAAGACTATCCACATAATTAATGAGAGTTGGGTGAGAGATATGAAAGAGTAGGTGTGTATTTTTGAAATGATAACTGTCAGATCATATATAACAATGGGAGGCAGTAGAGGACAAGAGAGTGAGCTTTCATTTGGAATCAACATACCTGTGTCCAGATCAGAGTTTTGCCCTGGCTTGCTACTACAGTTAACTAATTCGAGCCTCAGTTGGTTTGTTTTTTAACCCATCAAATGGGGATAATAAGCCTAGTCTTGCTAATATTATGCTAAGTTCAGGGGATATACTGCTAAGGAGAAGCACCTACAGTCCTTGCCCTCATAGCCTTTACAATATAACAGGAAAGAGGGAGAAATTAAATAACCAAATAACTTAATGAATGACTGTAAAATGATAGGTCATTGTTTTATAATCACAATCCATGTTTGGGATTCTGAAACTCAGGAAATTAAAGGCCAGTGTAAACCTGCCTGTGGAAATCAACATTATATCTTCAGGGTCATGCCTTATTAAAGAGGACCTCTAGACTATACTTATAAATTGATATGAGAATAATGGTTTAAAACCATAGAGACAGTCTGGCCTTTGCTTCTGTTTTTTTCTTCTGCTTCAAGTTAGTACCATGAATTAATGGGAGATGAAACATTTTACTCAAGATACTCAGGTACAATGATCGATTAAAAACAACAACTACATGTGGGGATTATCCCAGGACCCTGGTATTTCAGAACTGGCCCTTCGATGACCGTTACTGCCTTTGCAGTTGGTGCTGAACATTCTCGAAATAACACCTCTATGCAGGAATCAAGACCAAAATGGACCTTACTACTGGGTTCTGTTTCCGACTGAGCAAAACGTTGAAACAGAGAAGTGGAAAGCATGCAGAACAAAAGACCATAAAATGAAGGTCTGTTTATATTTTATTTACTTTGCCTAGTTTTCCCTCCTGTTGACGCTGTAGTTTTTTAGAGATTTTATATCAGATGGTTTATCAGGCATAGTTGTACCTTTATTGTATAACTAATCATTTTGCTCGTGTCCTGGGGACTGTTTCCCTCTCATCATTGTCACCAAGATACTAAAATATGTGTGATTTAGTGTCTTTATTAAGACCGTCTGACAACAGTTATTTCCCATCAACCCTGTGATTAGCCAGCGTTAGGTCGTTGGACTGGCATATGACAGGGTCCAGCAGCATGCATTTCCCTGGGACTCTTCCTCACCAGGAGGGGCATTGCCATTAATCAAAAAATGGATGAAATTTATTCGCGTTATTGCTGGCAAGTAATTCCCCTTTCCACACTTTATAATAGTCTCACACCGTTTCTTGCAAACACTAGTAGATGACTACTTCAGCCACATTACTAACTTTCAGAGCATGGAAATAAACATATTTTGAAATGTAATTGCAAGAAAGAAAATTCTAAGGAGCACCCTTATCTGAAAGGAACCAACTGCAAAATTATGTCAGGCCACATTTGTAGGAAAAAGATGCATTATATCACTGAGTGAAGTTTGTAGGAATTCTAAGACATGCCAAGGACTCTTCTCAAAGTCTTTCCTGCTCTCTTTAAAAAAAATTCTCAGTTTTTCAGTAATCCAAGTAACCTACAGGGTCATACATTTCCCCTGTATTTATTTAAAATGTCTGTGCTGCAAAAAATAGGGAGAGCAGCAGAATGTTCTGGTTATAATGTAACCGGTTCACCTTTAACATCTTCCTTTAAAGAGGTCAGAGAATGTCTCAGCAATTTGGAGGAAATCACATTGCTCAGTGAGTCCGTGATTCCCCGCCCCCCCCAGCAAAGACATGGATGTCCCAGCCGTTCTTGCTCTTATCTCTCCTTACCTTTGGCACCTGGTAGATGGGCAGTTCCCCAGATCCCCGGGAGGAAGCAGGATGAGCCTCCTGGAGTCAGTGCAAGGCGATCTCCAGAGGTTTCTGTGGGAAAGGAACATTGACAAGGACTTTGGAACCCAGCTTGGGAATATATTCAAGGAGAAGCCTCTCTTTCTTTCTTTCTTTTCCCCAGGCTGCTTTTCTTCTTCTTTTTGCACAAAGTAAAGCAGGGAAGGAATATTCGCCTTTGTCTTTGCTTCATGACTTTTTATACAATGACTGAAGTTCCGGCATTTATGAGTAAAATGTTAGTAAAATGTCTGCTCCACAACTAAATCTACAGATAACATGTGGCCCTTTTGAAAGATACAACAATAAAGCTTAACGAAGAAATCATAGGGAAATATTTTCATGACCTTGGCAAAGGCAGGCACACATTTTGTATAATGGGACACAAAAAGCACTAGCATCAAAGGAAAAAAGTTGATGAATTGAACTACATTAAAAAGGAAAACAAAAAGAGAACAAACTTATAGACACAGATAACAGTGTAGGGAATGACAGCTGTGAGATGTAGGAGGAGGGTAAAGGGGGAATAAATGGTGATGGATGGAGACTTGCCTTGAGGTGGTGAACACACAATACAGTGTACAGATGATATGTTGTGGAATTGTGCACCTGAGACCTATATAATTTTGTTAACCAGTGTTACTCCAATAAATTCAATAAAAAGAAAAAAAAAACTTTAGTTCATCAAAAACATCACTGAGAAAGTGAAAAGGCAAGCTTCGGGGTAAGAGAAGATATTTGTCGTACATTTATCTGCCAAAGGGCCTATATTTACACTACCTACCTAATAAAAGAGTAACATGCTAATTGACCATACTGTCGCAATGCCCACCAGGCAATCAGGAGTGAGTATGCAAATTAACCCAACAAAGATGCATACACAGGCGCCGAGCAGCTGGGGGCGGGGCGGGACACAGGCATTCCGCACCACCCCAGCTGCTCTGGGCCTCTGGGCAGCGTGGGAAGTTGGAAAGGCGGCTCCGGCTAGAGCGAAGGTGCTGCCGGCAGCCAGGGGAAGGAAGGCCCATTCTTGCATGAATCTTCGTGCATCGGGCCTCTAGTATAAAAATATATACACAACAGTAACAAAAAGGAGAATCCTTAAAAAATGTACATGAAACTTAAGTGAGCACTTTATAAAATAGGCTATTTAATTGGCCAGCGAACATGTGAAAATGTGTTCAATGTTTTTCATTCAGTGTGGAGACAATAAACAAACAAAACCATAGCTATGTTCACCAGAATGGTTAAAATGAAAAGGAAAAAAAAATTTCAGATGTTGGTGAGGAAATGGAGCAACTGAAATTTTCATATATCTAAGTGGGGGAATAGTATTCTCTCTGGAAAATCATTTGATAATATCTATTAAAGATACATATTTGATCATCCTTTCATATGATCAAATTGGCCATCTGTATATCCCCTGTGAAGAAGTGTTTACTCAGGCCCTTTGCCCATTTCTTAATTGGGTTGTTGATTCTAAGAAGTTAAGAGACATAATTATGTATTTACATTTTTTAAAAAGTAAAGCTAATTAAGTGAAGACTTTTATTTTTATGTGACCAGAGGGCATATTTAGATAGAAAAGAAACATTTGGTGATAGATTTGCCTGCAGCTTCATTGGCATTTATTTTTTTTAATATATATATTTTTATTGTTGATAGTATTACAGATGTCTCCCATTTCCCCACCTTTACCCCTCCTCCCTCCTTCCCCTCCCCCCAGGTCTTCATCACCCTATTGCTGTGGAATTTACTGAAATGGTGACATACTAGTAAGATCAAATCTGGGCTTAAAGCAAGATATTCTGAATCTAAGATTTCATGCTTATCTTTCTTCTTGTTCCTGACTGTTGGCACACTAGATTTGTTGCTTTCCAAAATTTAGATTAGTCAAAAAATTTTCTCATGCTTCAGGCCATTGTCTCTGTTGTGCACAAAGAGCCATTTGCCAGTATACCTCTGGACAGATCTCAAGATCTGATTCTAGACAAAATTGTGGGGATGTCTAGAGGGCAGGCAGAGGGAAGAGACTAAATGACTCCTGGATTTCTGGGTTAATCATTCAGGCGGGTGGCAGTGTCATGTACCAGGACAGTGCTGGAAGAGGAGGGAATACCACAGTCACATGGGCTGACTTTGGTATTAGATTTACTGGGTGACTGTGTTCAAGTGGTTTGAAAGTAAGGTTTGGAATCTCTAAAAAGTGATTTGGGTTTGTGTTTCAGAATATAGAGTTATCATTAACTAAGTATTGGTACTGCTAAAATGACAAGATAGTGTATAGGTTGATTCTCCAAGTTTTATTTTTCAAAGTATTTTCTGTGGCAGTGGGTCAGCTGTAAGATATAGTCTTCTAACTTGGCCTCCAAGCTTCATAAACTTTAGAAAATGATGCTTTGAATTTCATTTACTGTGAATGTAAGTGATTTGTCTTAGAAGTATCTTAATATCTCTTTATATTACAAAATATAAAGGAACCAATAATTTGCTGGATTTATAGTCAGCTTCATTAGATAGAATGAAATAACTGGCCTTAATTATATATGCCATTTTTTGGTTAAATTTGTTGTCTTTTAATGATAATCAAGAATATGGGAGAATTGAAAAGACAAATTAAATATACATTAATTTCAGTCTATAAAAATGAGGGAGGACTTTATTATATTGTAAGTATTTGAGTATATTTCAGGGATATTTTAAATTTGCTAGTGGTAAAATAAAGGTGAAAATTGAAATTAGAATTTGTAAACTCGAGAAGAGGCCAAAACGCATGAATTCCTTAATGCAAACCTGAGTATTTAAACTTTACAGTAATTCAGTGAGTCCAACACATTCACAGCAAGTTGAGTTTCTATTGGTAGTTCATGTAGGAGAAGTGTTTGTTCATTGACCATGTTTCTCTCTTGCTAACCTTGCCCTGTGCTCATGGATTCTCAACTCTTGATTTATTAGGTTACAGGCCATCCCCCATGCTATTATGGCTTAGACAAATACTTACTCATACACTCTTTTCTGGAAGTTGAAATAAAGCCTTTGAAGTGCAAGTGACGACACCAAAAATTCCAGAAATTCAAGTTTTAGGAGCTCCTATTTCACAGATGGCCCTGCCAGGGACCATTGGTAATATTTCCCTTGATTTATATTGCTGTGAAATGCTAGATTGCATGGCAATGCAGAATATTTTGATCACAATATTGCACAAGCATAATGTATTTCTGGTCACAACTGTATTTTATGATAGGGTTTCATTCCAATTTCGCTTTTTTTGAGAAGAGCCATTTTCTCACATATTCCTTATCTATGCTATATGTCAGCAATTTATAGAAAAATCATTATAAACTCTTTGTTTTACAATCCTATAGCCCTAGAAATACTTTTATATTTAGGATAAAATAATAGCAATTACAATGAAAAAAAAGAGAATCTTGATCTGCAGTCAGAAAGACTGTTCATTTTCTTCCTACGTGACCCATTGATTTGAACCAGCAATTCAAAATGTAAGTCTTGGGGAAAATGTGCCCCCCAAAAAGGGGGCTTTTAAAATGAAAACTATTTTTAAAAGAACAAACTGTGAATGACTGCACATTGCTGTAAACATGCACATGGGGCTAGTTCTGCAGCCCAGAAATTGAAAAATTCCTCTTGGAATCACAGAAAAATAGATCCATATAAAGGGAGCCTAAGGCAGTGGAAGCAAGAGGATTGAGGATGGGGAAACAGCGTGAAGTGCATCATTTGAATGTTACTAGAAGCGTGTGTCGGGGATGCCCTTTTGCGGAGCTTATTTTAAGGAAGTGCAGCCTGTGGGATAGGAGCCAACAGTGTGGCCTGGACTCACAGAGCACAGTGCGGACTTGGGAAATTTGCATGCATTCCCCAGAATTCTGAAACAGAGTTAGAGATTAGTAAGTAGGAAGAGCATCCACCTGAGTGGAGAGACTGTGATTGGAGGTCAACTCGGTCACCTAAGAGCTGGCGGGACTTGGGCAGGTCACTTCACTGCTCTGGGTTTTATTTCCTTCAGCCAAAACACAAGAAGGGTCATCACCCCATGGTCTCGGAGGCAGCTTCCAATTTTGACATTCTGGGACTAGTTGTGGGCTGACATTTACCTGTGAAGAAAGGCTTTGTCAAACAAGGCATTTCAACAAAATCATGGGAAGATAAGACATTAAGTGAAAAGCAAAGCAAAGTGAAACAGCAATCTCTAAAGTGCTCTTCAGCCCCATGGTCAAGGCCATCTGAAAATGCTGTGCATTCATTTACTCACCAGCAGTCTGCATGCCCAGACCTGTGCCGGGGACTGTGGGCAGGCGAGTGAAAGGTGCAGGGACTCCTGCTCTGGTGAGTGTTGGACAGGTGGTCAGGAGGCTACACTGTGGGCTTGTTATGAAAAGGTATGTCCCAGGTGCTGTCAGAGTTGGGGAGGGCCACCTGAGCAGAGAGTAAGAGTAGGTGTTACCCAGTGAAGTTGTGGACAAAGGGGATGTCTGTTGGAAGGCCCAGAGAGGCGAGACACCATGATAAGGTCCAGGCCCTCAAAGAGCTGCAGTTGTTAGTGGTAGAGAAGTGGTAAGAGATGAAAGCAGAAAGGTATACACAGGCAGATCTCCAAGACCTGGCTGTTTGTTCCTTGGCTCGGGGAGCGGTGGACAGGGGCTAGGAAGGGGCAGGGGCTGAGGCCCCTGTGCCTGCCTCTCGCTCCTGGCCCCTGGGCACCCAGTACCTCTCTAGCCTCATTCTTATTCCCTCATATGGGACAGGGGCCTGATGCCCTGGAGAGGTTGGGGTGGGGATGGGCAGCTTGGTAATACCTGGTATGCCCTCTGTGGCTCTGAACAGAAACCTCTAGGTTTTCTGACCCCTGGGGGTCCCAACCTCAGTTCTTCCCAAAGTTAGGACCATATCTGGGGACCCAGATGGGGGCAGGTGGTTAAGCAGGACTCTAGGAGCCTGGAACCCTCTATCATGTTTTATTTTATTTATTTATTTTTATTGTTAATCCTCACCCGAGAATATTTTCCCATTGACTTTTAGAGAGAGTAGAAGGGAGGGAGAGAGACAGGGAGAAAGAAAAATTGATGTGAGAGAGAGACATCAATTGGTTGCCTCCCCACATGCCCTGACCAGGGGTTGGGATCGAACCTGCAACTGAGGTACGTGTCCTTGACCGGAATTGAACCTGGGACCCTTCAGTAGGTGGGCTGCTGCTCTATCCACTGAGCCAAACTGGTGAGGGCCATGTTTTATTTTCAAAAGGAGTACCTGGAAGGATGCCTGACATGTGTGCATATTGGGAGTACTATGGAAGAGCCAGAAAGATAGTTTGGGGGTGTTTGGGGTTGAATTGTGCCTCCAATAAGGGCACTGAAGTTTCTTGGTTGTCTAGCTATTAATAATATAAGATGGGAAATTAATTTAAATCCTGTTTTGGGACCAATACTTTTATTAATAGAATCAACCTGCACACAAATGTTAAATGTGAAATAAATGTCAGCATTTTTTTGTGCTTCAGAATAGTGATATCAGTTTTATTTCTTTGGCACAATTTAGAATTATTATTAAATAGATATAGGTATAACTGTTTACCCCTAGAGGAAACTACTTGCAAGTATTGAAGAAACATTATTACCTACAAGTGACTGTTGATATTTTATTATTGAGTCTTTGGGAATTGGACATAATGGTGTAAAAATCAGCAGAATGGAAATTAAGTTTCTGACTTTATTTCTGACTCAGTGACCTAAGGGCATCCATTAAATTAATATGTTATATTCAGTTTCTCCAGATGTAGGCTGGAGATTAAAAATTACCTGTGTTTTTATTCTTTTCTTATTTCATGGAGGAGATTAAGGATAAGTCATTTTTTTCTTAAATACAAAGTGGTATTTTGTGTACACATCACAATTTAAAAACAAACATATAGATGTATGCTGGTAGATGCCCAGGGGAGCAACATGTACGTGTATAACTTGGGAAAAATATTACAGTTGCTCATAGATCTAGGGAAGTGAACACAATTAGGCACCGTGTTTCATCATATCAAAAACTAGAGGCCCGGTGCAGTAGAAGCTCTGCCTGGCCTGCAACCTCTCGCAATATGGAACCCCTCGGGGGATGTCAGACTGCAGATTTCGACCCTATCCCCACAGGCCAAGCCAAGGGACCCCACTGGTTCATGAATCTGTGTACTGGACCTCTAGTATGCATATAACATCTTTGGTTAATCTCTTCCCAACCTCCCCTTTTCTTTCTGAAATTCATCAGTCTGTTCCATGTTTCCATGTCTGTGCGTTGAGCATCTGCTCTCTAGTGGTCAGTGCACGTCATAGCAACCACTTGAATGGTTGAACAGTCGAACAGTTAAACGGTTGCTTAGGCTTTTGTATATATACTAGAGGCCCGGTGCACGAAATTCGTGCATGGAGGGGGGTTGTCCCTCAGCCCAGCCTGTACCCTCTCCAAACTGGGATCCCTCGAGAGATGTCCGACTGCCCGTTTAGGCCTGATCCCAGTGGGCAGTCAGACATCCCTCTCACAATCCAGGACTGCTGGCTCCCAACTGCTTGCCTGCCTGTCTTCCTGATTGCCCCTAACTGCTTCTGCCTGCCAGCCTGATCACCCCCTAACCACTCCACTGCCAGCCTGTTTGCCCCCAACTTCCCTCCTCTGCCGGCCTGGTAACCCTAACTGCCCTCTCCTGCAGGGTTTATCACCTTCGACTGCCCTCCCTTGCAGGCCTGGTCCTTCTCAACTGCCCTCCCTTGCAGGCCGGGTGCCTCCCAACTGCCCTCTCCTGCTGACCATCTTGTGGTGGCCATCTTGTGTCCACATGGGGGCAGGATCTTTGACCACATGGGGGCAGCTATATTGTGTGTTGCAGTGATGGTCAATCTGCATATTACTCTTTTATTAGATAGGATAGAGGCCTGGTACAGGGGTGGGGGCCAGCTGGTTTGCCCTGAAGGGTGTCCCAGATCAGGGTGGGGTTCCCTTGGGGTGTGGGGCGGCCTGAGCGAGGGGCCTGTGGTGGTTTGCAGGCCGGCCATGCCTCCTGGCAACCCAAGCGGAGGCCCTGGTATCTGGAATTTATTTTCCTCTACAGTTGAAACTTTGTAGCCTGGAGCGGAGCCAAGCCTGGGGCTCCCTCTGCGGCCAGCAGCCATTTCTTTTGGGGTTATAATTGAAACTTTTTAGCTTAAGTGGGTGGGCCTGGCCAGGGTGTGCGGAAAGCTTTGCTTCCCCTGTTGCCGGTGGCAACCCTGGCCTACTCTCTCAAGCTCCGTTCTGCCGCCATTTCTGTTTGAATTTGTTTACCTTCTATAATTGAAACTTGGTAGCTTGAGTGGAGGCTTAGGCCTGCAACGGCTCGTGGAAAGCTTGTTTCCCTCTGTTGCCTGGGAAACCTTGCTCTCTGTGGCTGTAGCCATCTTGGTTGGGTTAATTTGCATACTCGCTCTGATTGGATGGTGGGCGTGGCTTGTGGGCATGGCTTGTGGGTGTGTCGGAGGTATGGTCAATTTGCATATTTGTCTATTATTAGGTAGGACTAGAGGCCCAGTGCATGAATTCGTGCACAGATGGGGTCTGGCCAGCCTGGCCCCATTCGGCAGATCAGGGCCGGGTCTGTTGGGAGGAGGAGATGGTGGGAGGTTGGCCAGCTGGCCTGCCCCAAACAGGCCGATCAGGGCCAGGCCAGCTGGGGGAAAGGGCCGTGGGTGATTGGCCAGCAGGCCCCGCCCCCAATTGGGGTGGGGGGACCAATTGGGGGCGGGACTGGCCGTGGGGAGGGACTGTGGGCAGTGGGCCAGCCCCGCCCCAGAATGGGGCCTGGGGAGGATCCCTGGGAGGTTGGCTGGCCAGCCCCACCCCGGATTGGTGTGGGAGGAAGTGATTTGGGATGGGGCCAGCCATGGAGAGGGGCTGTGGATGGTGGGCTGACCAGCCCCGCCCCCAAATGGGGTGGGGGGGCCTATTGGGGCCAGCAGCCTTGGGGAGGGGCCATGGGTGGTTGGCCTGTCGGCCCTGCCCCTGATCAGAGTGGGGGGGCCGTTCGGGGTGGAGATGGCTGGAGGGAGGGGCCACGGGTGGTTGGCTGGCTGGCCCCGCCCCCTATTGGGTTAGGGGGGCGATCAGGGACAGGGCTTGCCAGGGGGAGGAGATGTGGGCCGATTGGGGTGGTGAGGGCCCATCAGGGGTGGGCCAGCCAAGGGGAGGAGCCGTAGGCAGTTGGCCAGCCGGCCCTACCCCTGATTGGGGTGGGGGGCCTATTTGGGGTGGGGTTGGGTGGGGAAGATTGGCCAGCCAGCCCTGCCCCCTCTTGGGCTGGTGGGGGGCGATCAGGGGTGGGGCTGTCTGGGGGGAGGGAACGTGGGAGGTTGGCCAGCTGACCCCACCCCCATATCGGGCCAGTTCGTTGGCTACATTGGGCATCATAGCAACCAGTCATTCTGGTTGTTATGGTGTTCCAGTTGCTGGCTTTTTATATATATAGACTAGAGGCCCATTGCACAAAGATTTGTACAATAGGCCTTCCTTCCCCTGGCTCCCGGCACTGGTTTTCCTTTGGCACCTGGGACCCAGGTCTTTGCTCTGGCCGCTGCCTTCAGTCTTCGCTGCGGCTAGGGCCTTCAGTCTTCACTCCAGCCAGAGCACCGCTCCTGTAGCTCCCTCCGCCCCCTGCCCTCCCCCTCATAGCAGGTATCCTGCCCCGCCTGCCCAGCTGCTCTGGGACTGCATGCATGCTGCCCAGAGGCCCGGAGTGGCTGGGGGCGGGGCCACCACCATCTTTGTCAGGTTAATTTTCATACCCACTCCTGATTGGCTGGTGGGCGTCATGAAGTGATGGCCAATTGGCATATTTCTTTTTTATTAGTGTAGATAGATAAGTTCTATGTATGTGCTGTGTGTTTAGGAAGATATGTGTGATAATGATGTATTGGGATCATAGCTTCTTATCCTTTCTTTTAAAAATAATTGCCATTTTCACTATACTAGGTGTTCTTTTTCTGTTGCTCAAATACTACTGGTCTGTACTACATTGAGTGAACCCAGAAGATGCCAGGCAGGACACAATTACAGGAGAATGAATGATCTGTCACTGCACAGGCCCCTCTGGTCATAGCTCTGCTCAGGATAGGCACAGTTGGCCATTAGTGTCTTGGAATATGATTTGCCATAATAAACCAACTTGATTAAAAACATGCAACGAATGTTAAATGCATCTTTAGCTGCAATGAAAAATATTGACATTTTTACAGAGTCAGATTTTATTCAAAAAACCAGGAAAGGTTTCAGTTAACTGAAAACAAATGTGTTTGTGTATAGAGGCGTGAGGGTGAGGGTGGTATGTTTGTCTGGTGCATATGTTTGCTTTTTAGTTTTGTCTATCATTTACTTTTGAGGCACTGTGGCCCAAGAATAAAAAATACCCATACATCTGGGAGAATAATTCTTTCAGAGATTTTAATATAGTTATTTTAATAATCAGATGATTTGGCTTTCCCCCAGTATACAGCTGCTTTTCAAGTCACAGTGCTTTTCTTTGATGAAAGTCTCAGGAGATTTACTGTAACAGAGAGAATGGTCATTTACTAAAAATCACTATTTGCCATTCAGCAGGGTTACTGTTATATATATGTTAATGCATAGACAGGATTTATGAAGAAGCTGTTCATTTACTTCATTTGACTGTGTAGTAGGCACAATAATATCCTCCCTTGTCCCCCAAAGAAGACCATATACTAGTTTCTAGAACCTGTGACTATGTTAACTTAGGAAGCAAACGGGATTTATTTATTTATTTATTTATTTATTTATTTATTTATTATTATTATTTTATTTTTTTTTTGTAAATCTTCACCCAAGGATATTTTTCCATTGATTTTTAGAGAGAGTGGAAGGGAGGGGGAAGACACAGAAACATCGATGTGAGAGAGACACATTGATTAGTTGCCTCCCACACATGCCCCACCAGGGCTAGAGATTGAGCCTGAAACCTAGTTATGTGCCCTTGACTGGAATTGAACCTGGGACCCTTCAGTCCACAGGCCAAAGCTCTATCCACTGAGCGAAACCTGCTAGGATGAAAACAGGATTTAGAAGAGATGCATCCTTACATGGGGAGACTATCCTGAATTCCCTAATGTAATCACAGGGGTCCTTAGGAGAGAGAGATGCAGTGTTGCTGTCTTTGAAAAAGAAGGAGTTTTCTCGGAGCTTGAAAAGGTAAGGAAGTCGATTCTCCACTTCCAGAAGGGAAATGCAACCTGCCAACATGTTGATGTTAGCTACAGAACTTTAAGATGGTACATTTATGTGGCTTTATTTGTTACAGCAGCAACAGGAACAGATGCAGACTGCAGACCTCAGGTGTGGGTATGGGAATCACAAGACCACAATTAATTGTTGTTATAACCCAGGGAGATATCTATATATCTATGTATCTATATCTCTATATCTGTCTATAAACATATACACAGACATACATATGTATCATTATATATAATTTCTACTTATTAAAATTAAAATTTTCTGCTGAGTTGCTTTCTCAGAAGAGGGAATCCATATAGTAAACAGTACATAAAAGGAGTAAAATTGGGATAATTCCCTCATCTATTGAATATCAGCTACTGAAAAATGGTACTTTTGAGTATTTATTACTATCTTGTTAGTTATTATACCTACCTGGTTATGATAAGTGCCTTTGAAAGATTAAAATTTTTTGAATGCTATTGATTCTGATTCAGAAAATATAGATTTTTATTCTTTCCTTTTCAGAAATGGCAGTAAAATATGCAACAGCTATAATGTGTATTTCATTAAAATAAATGAGATTATTGATGTTATGCTAAAGCAACAAATCTCAAACTTTTGGTCGCGGGACAACTTTATAGTTTAAAAAATTATTAATGACATCCCTGCCAAAGGAATCTTCATTAAGGTGGGTTATATACAGTGTTGTTTATTGCACTAGAAATTTAAACTGATACATTTTAAAAATATATATTCAATAGTTCATTTAAAATAACAAAATGAGCCCATTATTTGGGAACATAAGTTATATATTTTATAAAAATAATTGAATTTCAAAAATAAAAAATAGAACAATGATATTGTTTTTAATTCTTGCAGCTTTCTTTAATGATGGGCTTTATAGAAACAGCTTGATTTCCATGTCTGCTTCTCCATTCAGTCTGTTGCAATGTGTTTTGGTTGACATATATGAAGAAAATCAGGCTTTGGGCAGATTCATAGTTGAAATGAATGGAGTATTTTAAGTTTTCTCAGATAATTGTGAACAGTCTTCTTTAACACTACTTCAAGGCTTGACAAGTGGTGGCTTTTTGAGGGTTGGTTGCAAAGTGAAGTCTGAAAACACAGGTAATGCTTTGTACCTTGTTCCACTAAAACCACTGTTCTGTCTTGCAGAGTCTCTTTTACTTTATTTTTGTAGCACCATGCATTAGATATTAAGGAAATGTTGGCTCACTCTTCCAAACTAGGCCCATTTCACACAGTATCAAAAAAGTATGTGTTAATATTATGATCTTATAAAAAAGTCTTTAGTTTTTGGAAAGCTGTCAAGCTCATGTTAACAGGTACAAGTTCCCTAAAATTCTTTAAAAAAATTTTTTTTTTGCTAGAGAGCTCTAATTTATCATTGGTAACAGATGTTGTTAATTGTTTTTCTTAATGTGACATCTCACTTCACTCATTTGCAAGGAAATATCTGTTAAATATTTGATATTTACTTCGTCAGTTCTTTCAAGAAAAGTGGTGTTTCATGAAATCTTCAGCTCACAATTCAATCACACAGTATTCCCACTTGGACTTGCAACAGAGTGTTTTATATGCAATTCCCATTTTGTCACAGAATTATTAAAGAGTTGTGTACTCAAGGGTCAAGATTTAATAGAACCTAGCTTTACTAATACAATGTATTGCTTCATCACTGGCATTCTTAAATGAAGCTGGATTTCTTCTATTTTTACTTCGAGTGCATGACATTGAAAAATATAATGACTATTACTATGATTTGGTACCACTGCCTTGATTGGTGCTAAGACTCCAGCAGTTTTACCACCATTGTCTTTGCACGATCAGTGCTAATATCAGCATAGTGAAAAGTCAGTTAACATCTTTATTATGGAAACAGTTTTGACCTCAGGATGGCGTGGCAGGATCAAGAAGATACTACAGCCCGGCTGGTGTGGCTCAGTGGTTGAGCATTGACCCACGAACCAGGAGGTCATGGTTCAGGGCACATTCTTGGCTTGTGGCTTCAATTGATGATTCTCTCTCATTGTTGATGTTTTCATCTCTCTCTCCCTCTCCCTTCCTCTCTCTGAACTCAATAACAACATAGGGAGAAAATGAAAAGGAAGACCCCACAGACTACAGTTTGAGAACCACTGTGCTGTAAATGAGGATGGCTTTGTGTACTCACAAATGCCCCTCCTCACCATGGATTAGAGCACTTGGCACAGTGTTGGGGGACCTAGGAAGTGGGGTATTGCAAACTCATATGCTTACATGGTTATGTAAATTAAATGCATGTCTGGTATCGGACACCAGGAGTGTTTAGGACTGCAGCAGAGAGAGAGCATATGCTCCCCTGGAGGGGAAACCACCACCTCTCCATTCCAGCCGATGCTGCCATCCAGAAACAGCCCCTGTGTGGTCACATCTGTTTTCCAAGAGGCACCAGAAATGTGTCTTTTATGTAAAACGTTTTGGTTTTTAAAACACGTCAGCTGATTAACTATTTGAACTTAAAACACTAGCCAGGTACAAACTAAACCTTTCTTCACTCTGGATTTGGCCTGCAGCCAACCTCTGAGGTAAACTTGCAGTGATGACTTGCTGAAGCAGTGAATCAAATTAAGAGTGACCAAATTGAAGGGTAAAGAGTTCATAGCCCCCTGTGTAGGTTGTGAAAATATTTGCTGGTGAGGCAGGATAGTAAGAAGCCAGGAAAATTCCTTGGCAAGTGGAATGGGGAAACTGAGACAGATAGCTGAACAAACTAGCTGAGCCATTTACAGCCAGGTAATAAATCACAAGGTCTTATCTTACACATTCCAGACTCTGCAGGGGCAGACCAGCCTTGGTCCCAGTCCTTCTTCAGTGACATTCTTTGAAGGTGAAACTAACTAGAGAATGACCTGTATGCTCATTTGGATGCATCAGTGTATTAAAGGACACACCTGGAAAGCTGATGAATATTCTATTGCCTTCCTTCCGTGAGATCTCCCCTAAAAGCCCACCTTTAGAAAACAGACAAAAGCCCCTAAGAAAAAGGACCCAGTGTGTGCATTCTCTTTTTCTTTAGAGCATGCCCATACCTTCTTTCTTCAGGTGTATCTTCCCTTTCTTTCCTTTTTTGTAGCCCTAAGGGTCTCCATGAGGCTTGCAATTAGGGGTGCCATGGGCAGTGGCCGCTTATCCGGGCTAACCCCCTGAAACCATCACCAAGCGCCCTTCTTCTGCCTCTATGACTTTCTTTGTAAAACGCCAAGGCAACTCTCAGAGCAGCCTGCTCAAATCCTCTCTTTGAGTGTGCTTTTGTTTTGCCTGCTAAATAAACTTCCTCTTCCTCTTGTGCTAAAGTTCTTGGCTCTGAATTCTTTGCTGAACTCAAGAACCGAGAGCCAACGTCACCGGAAGTCCTGGGATGAGGGGCTCTGATTCTTTAGCTGCCACAGGAAGAGGACAAAGGTGTGCCCAGACACCAGAACTGGGAAAACCCATGTTCTTTGTCATCAGCTCAGCTTTTAGCTGTCTTAAGTATAGATCCGATCATGCCAATGTGACATTACAGTTTTTTTTTGTTGTTGTTGTTGTTTTGTAAATCAGGGCAGAAAAGTCCAACTCAAAAAGTGAGAGATACTGCAGAGCAGCCAAGGGAATATTGTGATAATTATAGATGTAGTCAGACATCCAGAATTTAAAGAACGCTGGGGATAACCATTATAATAAAACTAGAAAAATTTAGTAATAACAAATATTCATTTCTCAGATTCGCTAGCTATATCTACCTAAAATGGCTATCTCACGAATGATCTGTGATCTTTTAATATCGTTTCCATACATATTATATAGGCCAATTGGGTATCAGACAATTGAACTGGTAGAATAGTCATAAAAACTAGCCATTCAAAAAGTATTTTGATAGAAATAGGGACTGATCATATTATAGACTTTTGGTTAAATTCACATTGAGCAATAAACATGTTTTATGTTCAAGTCACTGTGTGAGGTACTCTGGATAAAAAGTTGAGCAAGATACAGACTTTTTCTGCCCGGTGTTTATCTTGTGGCGAGTGACAGAATGCAGAGCAGGCTGTGCAAAGTGCTTGGCTTCCTTCACCCATAGCATGTGCAGTGCACCTGCTCGTGGCCATGTGCTGTTCTAGGCTTTAGGACAAGAGGGATGAACAAAACAGCAAATGTCCCTGACCTCAAGGAGCTTACATTCCAGGTCCTCGGAAGTAAAAAGATAAGTAGCATGAAAGCAGAGGAGATGGTGAAATTGACTCTACTGAAAAGATCAGAGATTTAAAGTGAAATGGGTATTTGAGCCCAAACCCTTGGCACAGAGAACTTTTACAGGTGGAAACAAAGAGTTGTGTGGAAGATAGGGGCCTTCTGATGTCAGAACAACACTCACAATATGAAAATCTAGGATGCCTTCAGAGAATTACCAGGGGGACATTGTAGCAGAAGAATTAACCACAACAGCTTCCCAAGCTGCATCACAATATTATTGTTAAGTAAAATACTAGGGCTAGCTGGGCAGGTGAGGGTGAGGAGGTGAAGGGGGGAGGAGAGGGTCGTGGCTTAGTGGTTGAGCCTTGATCTATGAACCAGGAGGTCACGGTTTGATTCTCTCTCATTAGCGATGTTTCTCTCTCTCCCTGTCCCTTCCTCTCTGAAATCAATAAAAATATATTAAAAACAACAACTAGGGCTATAGGTTGAAAGTTACTGAGTTTTCAACCTCAAAATTCCAAATTTTAAATTATAGAAACGATGGCAATAAAAGTACATTTGTAAATGCATTCAATACAATGTGGCATCTCTATCAATTGATAATGAAATTGAAAAAACAACAACAGTATTACATGCCAGTTTTGCAAAGGTTTTGGTTTCATAATAAATAAAGCATCCATAATTTAGAACAACAAAGATTTATATTTCTTATTCATATTTCATTTTAGCTGCAGTGGCTGCAGCTTAGCTGTACCTTTGCTCTGTATGTCTTTATCCAGCCAGGATCTGGGCTAAAGGAGCTACCACTATCTGGGGCATGTTGTGCTCATGGCATAGGGGAAAAGTATCAACAGACAAGGGAGCAATGACTCTTAGGCCATCTAATTGGAGGTGGTGTGCACTATTTCCAGTGCATTAATTTAGCTAATATAGGTCACATAATCAACTTTGTCATTTAGAGGGCGATGAAATCTATTCCTGCCACTAAGAAGGGATGTAGGTTAGTAACTAATTGGGAACAGTATACTATTTATTAGAATGATTCTCATATTTTGCCTCACTATAGTTGCAATTATATGGTATATAGAATATGGGGCAGGCAGAGTTGTTTTATTAAAGAAGCAAAATCGAAAATTTTTTCAGAATTCAATGATAAAACCAAAAGAAATTTGTCAGAGTACCGGGCCCAGGTCCAGAGGCAGTTGTCTTGAAGATTTACACAATCGGCTGGTTATATAGGTGGTAATTCATTCACAAATTCAGAAAAGAACAAAGCCCATGGAAGCTCCAGTTTGGGGATGTACCTGTCATTTGGTAAAATTCTTCTAATAGAGATGTGTCTTTAATACATTTTTATAGAATCAACCAAGAGAATTTCTTGTACTTGTCTGAGAGCTCAACATATGTACCTTTTCGCAGCTAGAAGCTCATGAGGCCATTCTCTGTCCTGGACATTTAAAAATTCAATACTGATTTATTCCAGTCCTGAAACTTGTTTATTATTCAAGGTACATACATAATACAGCAAATACGAAAAAAAAAAAAATCCAATACTGAAATTTGTCTAGCAGCACTAAGCACCATAGTCACTTTTCAGGAGCTCTCAGGTTTCTGTAGTCAGGCACTGAGGACACATTCTTGGCTTTGATTTCTTCTTCGTGCATGTAGGAGGGTCAGGATAGAGGTCCTGTTGTTATCCATGACTCTTCTCTCTAATTAGATGAAACATTTACTGATGTATGGGTAACATTGCAAAGACTTGTAATTAACTGCTCACACCACCCATCCATTTTTTTGGAAACTGAATTTTGAAATTCAGTCATCACTTTAAAGCAGTGAGTACCCATCTGGGCTTAAATGAGCTGTTTCTCTTCCTGAGTTGCTATTCCTGAAAATGCCATTTACAGCATTTGACTAGAAAAATGTTTGGGGGAAACCTAGTCGCTCAAGAAGCAGATCCCTGCATTTATTTAAAAATTGTTTTAAAACATTTTTTATTTATTTTAGAGAGAGAGGAAGGGAGAGTGAGAGAGAAACATCAATTGGCTGCCTACTGCACGCCCTCTACTGGGTATTGAGCCAGCAACCCAGGCATGCGCCCTGACCGGGAATCAAACCAGTGACCTCTCTGTGCACAGGACAAAGCTCAATCAACTGAGCCACACATACCATCCATGGCTGTATTTATTTTTTAAAGGCTTTTCTACAAAAATGAGGACTGCTCACATCTGCTTTGTAGCAATACAACATCCTTTTGGAATGCTTTCTGTAGAAACTCTTATGGTCCCTCTGGTAACGTTTGATTTTTTTGACAGAGTATACTACAAATAATTACATAGCAGTGTTTCATGCCCCCTACCCAACTTCCATCAAGTAAGGATTTGCAAGTTGATGTAATATTTCTATATCATACGGTATATTTTAATTAAAATCAGAATGCTGTGTAAGACTGAGCAAATTGTGTTCCATTCGAAGAATTAAAGAATTACTCAGGCTTGCCAGCATGATCTAAAATTCTAATTCTAAACTCTGCTATGAATGCCAGATGCACAGGATTCTTATTGTCCATCAAATGCCACCTGGAAGTATTTATCACAGCAGAAGGAGGAAGCTTACAATATCTTTTCGGAGGGAGACTTTTATTAAAATTGGCTTCTTTTGATATTGTCCACATTTACAAAAAATGGAATCCATGACGGTCCTTAACTCTGATCAGAAATGCAGAACTGATTACAGTGCTTTCATGACCACATAAAAGATAAACCCTCTGAAGATTTCGCTTGAGTGATAAATCAACTTTTTACACACCAAAGAGGAACACAGAAGCAAGCAGAAATTTGGCAAAACAGCCTTTGTCACCAACTGACTCAAAAGAAAATATTTTTTCCTTCTGGCCCCGCCGGTAGCTCAGTTGTACTGATATGTCAGGATTGTGGGTTTGATCCCCTGTCAGCACATATATGAATTAACCAATGAACGCATAAATAAGTGGACAGCAAATCTCTCTCTCCTCTCCCTCTTTCCTTCCCTCTCTCTCTCTTTCACTTTCCTCTCCCTCTAAAATCAAAAAGTAAAATTAAAAAATATATATTTCCTTCTTCTGGAAAAATAGCAGTTGATTTGGGTCATGAAGTCCTTTACAAGTTCAGGAAGAGAAGAGTTCTTCAGCTGAGACTGCTGCTTTTCATGGCTTCATCTTCTATATTTCAATAGCAGTTAGAAACGGCTATCAGTGCTTCTATGGGTTAAAAAAAAAAAAAAAAGATGCATAAAACGATGTCTTGAACCTGGAAGGAAGTTTGATAATGTGTGTCCTGTCCTGAGAGTGAGCCCACCTAATTCATATTCTAACATTGATAATCCAACCCAGTAGGAAGGGGCCATTTTCAGCTTTCCTTAAAATGTATTTCATTACTTGACATAGACTCCAAGTTAGGCACATCAAGCAAATGGTACAAACACCATCTCAACGTTATTTTCCTTTATGGTGATATCACAGCAGCTGATGTTCGAATTGTTTTTGCTTCCTGAAATTGTCTCCTTCCCTTCCATATCCCCTTCCCTCCCTTCGTTTCTTCCTTCCTTCTTTATAGGAATATTTTTTATATGTCTACTAAGTGCTAGGCAAAAAGCATTACCCTCCTAGACATTACATTGGAGTGGATGGAGATAAAGCTCAGGCATGACCACGGCTCTGTACAAGTATTTAAACAGGTCCCTTCATGGTTTCAGCATCATGAGAAAGTAGACAGATGATTCTTTAAAAGTGAGTTTGGTGTCTCTCTTCTTGCCTGATGAGAATTATATCTAATTTGACTTCTGTCCATGGGGGCCTTACTTATTTCTTCTTGTCTCATGGAAATAGAGAACAATCCTCATTATGCCTTTGTGTTTTGTTCTTTTCAGGGAAAAACAACAACAATCTCATGATCTGATTATATAATTGGCACTAAGATAGTACCTGGCCTAATCCTTTTCAATTTACATTTTAAAAGAGGAGTTTAATACCCCCAAACAAGATGTAATTGTATTGGAGATGTAGAGTGAATACTCTTGAAGGGAGATGTATGCCTCTCTGTTAAATTGTTCAGCAAAGGCCATAGGTAGGGTGGTAGAGTTGAGTCCTTATTCAACTCACGGGAATGTGCCTTTGTGTAAAATGATGGAAAACGATGGAAGAGGTCACGGAATGTTCAGGCTTCACGCCTAACGGTGTGCGTTTTGTGGACAGACCTGGATTTGAATCTCTGTTCCTCCAAGCAGGATGATCTTGGGCAGGGTAGCCAACCTCTTAGCCTTTACTGCTTCTTCTCTAAAGTGTCCATACTCTGTCACCTGGAGCAAAGTGAGGAGGAACTAATGTATGTAAAGCACTTAGTACAGTAACCCCTCAAAAATGTGGGGGTTGTGGTTGTTAATTGATATTGGCCATACTTTTTCCCTCCCTCCCTCCCTCCCTCCCTCCCTCCCTCCCTTCCTCCCTCCCTCCCTCCCTCCCTCCTTTCTTCCCCTCCCTCCTTTCTTCCCCTCCCTCCTTCTGTCCTTCTTTCCTTTTCTCCTTCTGTTCTCTCTCTCCTGCCCCCCCCCCCCTCCTGCAAAGTTTTAAGAACCCTGGATCCTTTCTCACAATAGTTGGCCATATTCATTTGTCGATTTCCTTTTAAAAAATAAGTCTTTTACTTTGGAGTAATTTTAGATTTACAGAAAAGTTGAAAATAAAGTAAAAAATGTTTCCTGAATGTTAGCTTATTACCAAACTACTTTTGTCAAAACTAAGGAACTAACATTAGCACGATATTATTAACTGAATTCGAGACTTTATTTGAATTGCACCTGTTTTTCCACTGATGCCCTTTTTCTGTCCCAAGACCCCAGCCAGGATAGGGTATCTCATTATGCTTAGTCGTGGTGTTTCTGTGGTCTTCCCTGGTCAGGGACAGTGTCTCATTGTTTCCTTGCTTTTCAGACTTTGGTGTTTTGAAGAGTGCTGGTCCGGCATTTGGTAGAATGCCACACACGTTGGATTTCATGTTTTTCTCATGATGAGTCTGGGGTTATGGGTTTGGGGAAAACAAATCAGAGGTGACGTTATCAGAGGTGATGATATCATGGCAACATGAATGATCACTGGTAATGTTAACCTTGATCACTTGGTCAAGGTAGTGTTTACCAGGTTGTCGTATTTCTTTTTTAACTTGCAGTATCATCTCACTTCTTCAGGCTTATTTCTGGTCATCTATAGTTTATTAGCATTATTTAAAAACTCTGCTCAAGGGAAGTTTGTTAAATGCCAGGGAAGTGCATTTTCCAGAAACTGTGGCATTCCAGAGAAGAGTATGTGCAAGTACGGAGCTATAGAGACAGAATTTAATAGGAGAAATTTAATAAACTTTAGGCAGGATTAAAAAGTCGGCAAAAACTATATAGTATATTAAAAGTAAAACCACTAATCAAATATCTTTAACTGCATTAGTGCTAAGAGATTAATGTATTAGCTGACTGTTGACATACTTCCTGCTGGTCTAGATACCCAGTGCTCAAAGCTGATTCTCTGCCGAATGCTAGATCTGTTTCCCAGCTGTACAAGTTGTTTAAGAATTGCCCTGGGGGCTAGTGGACAGTGATTTCAACAGTGACTCAGACTTGTGTGACTCAGTTGGTTGGGCATTGTCCCATGCACTCAAGGGTTGCTGGTTCAATTCCCGGTCAGGGGACATGCCCAGGTTGCTGGCTGGATCCCTGGGGGGCATGCAGGAGGCAGCCAATCAATGTTTCACTCCCACATGGATATTTCTCTCTCTTTCCTTCTTCCTTACCCTCCCTCTAAAAATCAATAAAATCTCTTTAGAAAAAAAAAGTAACTCAGACTGTATAAAATGGACAGGGAGGACATCTCAGCATTGTCTCATCTATTGCTTCGTCATCATTCTTAACATTCAGACTCGTGGACACTTCAGTGAGAAATCCGGAGCTTCTTGCTCCAATAGAAAAATGCAACATTGCTGTCTTTGAAGATAGAAGAAAGGGGAGTCATGAGTCAAGGAATTGGGGGGGGGGGGGAGGGCAGCCTCTAAAAGCCAGAAAAAGCAAAGAAATGAATTATTCCCTAGAGCCTTGAGGAAGGAACACAGCCCTGCCTGGGTTTTAGCCCAGTCACACTCATTTGGAGATTCTAACCTACAGAGCTATAAGATAAATTTGTGTTGTTTTTAATTCACTAAGTTCTTGGTAATTTGTTACAGTAGCAATAGAAAATTAACTCAAAGAGGTAATGATGTAGCTCAATTACACACCTATCTCTTTTACACCCAGCAGTCTAATAGAGTCATATTACTATTTTTAGTTTCTCCTTCTGAATTTAGGGACTTGATTTATGTCTACTTGCCTTTATATAGTGACGCCCTCTTCTCATTCTGTGTAATAGATTTCTCTTCTGCATTTTCCTGTACTTAACATTTTCTATTCCAACATTGCCTTTGGCTTGTTCTTTAAATTATTTTATTTTCTTGGGGCAGGATATCAGTGCACAGAATTGGATTGCTTCAGTTCACATGCTCCTCAGTTAGATGAACAGTATCATTGCTGGTTTATTCTTATTGCCAGTTTCTTTCTTCTCTCCCGGCCTTATGCCCCAATTCACAGTCTAATATTCTTCTAATAGGTGTATGTTTAGTAGTGTTGTTTTAAAAATATACATACATTGTAGCTTAGTTTAGGTCTCATTCTGAATCTTGCTTGCTCTCCTCAACATTCTATGTCTGATATCAATCTATACTAACAGATTTAGTTTTATTTAGTTGCTTTTACTGCTATATGGTATTTTGCTTCGTGAATTTGGCAGCTTTCATTTCTGCATTTCACATTGATGGACATTTAGTTTGTCTCCAACTTCCAGGTGCTAGAAACAAGGGTGAAATGCACATAGTTGTATACACATATGCATTTTTAATTATGTCAAATGCTGCCTGCCACCATGCTTCACGGAATGTCTTATCAGTTCACCTTTCAGAAAACAGCATGTGGGGATATTTATTTCCCAAAGCCTCAGTAATATTAACTGTTATTTTAAAATATGTTGTAGGAAATGTGGTATTTTAATATTTTCATTAGCTTATTACTTCTGGGATTTTTAATAGCTCTTTCTATGCTTATTTCTCACTTGGGGTTTTGTGTTTTGTGTGCACACACGTGTGTGTGTGTGTGCACATATGTGTGAAATGTGTGTTCACATTTTCTGCCCATCCTCTTACATTGTGTTTTTTTGTTGTTGTTTATTTTTAGGACATTTTTATGTCACCTAATCCTTATTAGTTATACGTTTTACAAATGTCTTCCCAAGGCCTGCTATTTTATTTTGACCGTGTCTGTGGCATTCTTCATTGGCTAAATGTTGCTAATTTTCACATGGCCATGTCTGTGAATCTTTCCTTTTACACTTCATGTTTCTTTTTCTTCAGATTTATTTAAGAAATCTGTTCTGACCCTAATATCATCGATTTTTATCCTTTTTTAAATACTCTTGCAGAGTTTCACTTTTCACACTGATCAGTTTACTCTACCTGAAATATATTTTTACTTATGTGAGGAGGGATTTAATTTTTCCCAAAATGATGAACTCATTTGTCATATAGGAATTAATTGTAAACTCTATTTTGTTCCATTGATCTATTGTTTTTATTCTGGTGCCAAATATTCACTGTTTTAATTACTATGACATTGTGAGTTTCCTTTATTTGTTTGATTTTGATATTTTTAAGCTATTTCACACCTTGACTGGTACAATAGTTCTTCACCATAAAGCATAGGAACTGTGTCAAGTTCCCAAAAAATTTGATTGGGTTTTGTTTGCAGTTGCATTCAATTTTAGATTAACTGGATTCTTTAAATTAACCCACGTATTGTCTTTATAATGTAGAGTCTTTCCCACATAAACATGGAATATCTTTGCATTTATTAAGGTATCTTTTATGTTCTTTAATAAAGCTTCAGGATGTACTTCATAAATATTTTACACAATGCTAGTTGTTTTCTCAATATTTTAAAATTAATTTTGCTGCTGTGATTTTTTTATTACATTTTCTCATTTGCTTTTGCTGGTGGTGTTTAGGAGGAATTCTTCTATTAGTTAAAGTGTCTTGGTTCTCTAGCAGGAAAAGACACCCAAACTTCAATGGTATGATGTTGTCTCCAATGAAATAAAACCTTTCCTTTTGAAAAGCCTTGCATATTAATTGGATAACTGTATTTAAATTGGTGTATATCACCCCTAAAAGTACATAAACTGGCTTTTTTAAAAATAAGGAAGTAAAATCTAAAAATGTATTTTCATCTCCTAACTATAGGCCCAAATGTAAATTGGTAAATGGCTGAGTCTGGAGAAGTCTTTACCATTAAAAAATGACCAGGAGAGAGTTTATATCATTATGTGGATTTTGAAAGTTTGTTAAAATTCATCTGTAGGAGTACTTCAGTGAGGTGACTTTGGGGGAGTAAATTAAAAAAAAAATAATTTAACTGATTTTAGAGAAACAGGAAAGGAAACATTGATATGATTGGCTGCCCTTCCTCCCCCCCCCCCCCCCCCCAGGTATTGGGGATCAAGCCCATAACCTGGGCCTGTACCTTGACCAGGAATCAAATCAGCAACCTTTTGGTGCACAGGAAAATGTTCAATCAACTGCGCTACATCAGCTGGGGCTGGGGAAGTACATTTATCACTGCTTTGATTTTTTGTGATCTAGTCAAGTTTTCTACTTCTCCATTTTATTTGTGAATGCTCATTTTAAAATTAAGAACATCAGCCATTTAATCTGAAATTTTAAATTTATTGACTGATGAAAAATAAGTGTTCTTTTATTCCCCAGAACACCTGGGATCTTAAGCTATGTTTTATTATTGATTTTAAATTTTACTGCGGTGTGATTTGATAATAGTCTTTGTAATATTAGGTCTTTAAAATTGTTGAGAATTCTTTTGTGATCTCTACATGATCATTTAAAAGAAATGTGTTTGATAAATGTGCATTTTACATTCATGAGGTATGAAATTCCAGTGTTGTAATCATGTTATCCAAATGTTAACTGTTGCTTATTTTGTCTGCATATCTAAAATTTCTGATTTATTATATTTCTGTATTAATTATAGAAATTATATTATATTATTATATTTCTGTATTAATAGCTCATAAAATTATAGGTTTGTTTCATCCTGTTTCCTTTCAATTTTTTTATTTATTCCAAGAATATAAAATTGCTCTGATATGCATGGCACTTAAAATGAGATTTCCCAAACTGTATGCATATATGCATAACCCAGAGACATAGACAATAGGGTGGTGGAGGCCTAGGGCAGGGGTAGAGGGTGGAGGCAGGTTAGAAGAGGACAATGGGGGTAAAAAAGGGACATACATAATACTTTCAACAATAAAGATTTGTATATAAATAAAAAACCCGAGATCTCTCATTGCATACTATGAGACATGAAGAAAGCTTAATATCCTATCTAATAAAGAGGGAATATGCTAATTGACCCTTACGCTGTCGCAAAGATGGCGGTGCCCACAGCCAATAAGGAGGGAATAATGCTAATTGACTGCCCCGCCCTCAAAGATGGCAGCACCCACAGCCAATAAGGAGGGAATATGCTAATAGACTGCCACTCCCTCAAAGATGGCGGTGCCCACAGCCACAAGATGGTGGTGTCCAGTCCCCTTAGCCCCGCCGGGGTGGCAGGCGTGTGGCAAGGTGCGCCATGTGCTGGCCTCTGGACTCCTCCAGTCCCCACAGCACCCCAGCCGCCCAGGGCTGGCTCAAGGCACAGGCAAGCCTTGGATGGCAGCTACCCAGCTGCCCAGGGCCGCCTGAGGCTCAGGTAACCAGGGCTGGCTGAGGCTTGCGCTGCCGGCAGTGGCAGCAGCAGAGGTGTGATGGGGGCATCGCCTTCCCCTGATCACCCGGTCACCTCCCACCCCTGAGGGCTCCTGGACTGTGAGAGGGGGCAGGCGGGGCTGAGGGATCCCCCCCCCCCCGCGTTCAGTGCATGAATTTTCATGCACTGGGCCTCTAGTATGGTCATAAAAAGGTTTGGAATGGTGGGAAAAAATGACACCATCATCACTGATTTATAATATATCATGTGTTTTTGAGTTTATAAAAGATGTAATAGAGTTAGCTTACCTTCTGAAGGAATTAATATTCTGGGCTTTGAGGACATCATTAATGCTGAAAACAATTTCAAAATAATTTAAAGCTGTATAACTAAAATGTATAAATATTTTTAGAGAGAAGTTAATTTTGGCTATCAGAGAGAAACATAATTAACATTTATATTGAATAGTCTAGGCTTTGAATGAATTATATGTTATTAAATAAGAACTTGAAGATAAGAAAGATTTTTGGAGTCATGGAGAGAAGGGATGTGATGGTCACAGTCAGAAGAGAAAAACTAAAGGAAGACACACAGCCAAAAATTTCTGTTTATCTACGCAACATGGTTCAGTACCTAGCAGAATCACAGTCCAAGAAACAAGGCCCAGGAATTAAACTGTTAATTGAAATTAATTTAACTTCTTAAATTTTTTATACAAGTCATGACTATTTAAATGTTGAGTGTGACTCTGAAACATCACAGACCCTGTGTTGAGGAGACAAAGGTCATTTTTTGAAGTTCTATTTTAAAAGACTATGAATGCAAATTAAGTCACAGTAGTATAAGTATACACTTTCCACCTCTAAGCTCCGGAGCAACTCTTTAAAAAAAGTCTTGCATCATTTGTTTATTGAAGAAAAATAGAGTTAAAAAGCTATTGCCGTAGCAAGCGCATCACTGAAGTGATTCTGATAGGTAAACTCAACATAGGTGGTGGATAAGCCCCAGTAATGCTGATCAATTTTTTTTGTTTGGCTACTTAACCTTGTAAATATTAGGACAGTGCTGACATTTTTAGTATTAGTACAGAAAAGAGAAAAAAAATAATCTCCAGATACTTATCATCCAAACATATGCATTTGCAAAATAATTTCGCAAAGAAAAATTGCCAAATAACACAGAAAAGCTGCTTCAGCTATATCATCGCGCTGAAGTCAGTTTGTTTGCTCAGTCCTGGGAGCACAGGGCCTTTCCTCATTGAAGGAATTGAAGATGGATGAGCCACTGTTTGTAAAACCCAGATGGTGCAGAGTTCTTTTGAAAAGGCTGGGAATAGAACCATCTTCTGAAGGATGAGTGTGTAAACGCCACACATATTTTTTCAAAAACGAAATGTTCTCCCTTTTTCTGATTTGATTTTTTCAACTTGAAGGTTTTGTTTTTTTTTGCCAGGAGCCAGAAGTCTTGGAAGGACCAAAAAAGCTAAGAAGTAGGAGAGGTCACTGAAGTCTGGTCAGCTGGGCAGCAGCATCTGGGGCTGAGGTGCCTTTAAATTCCCGGCTGGATAAATGTGTAATTGGGATGCTCCACCATTGAGGTATTTCTTCTAAGATTGTTTACTTCATTAGAATTCACTTCTGTAAGGTTTTTTTAAATTGAGATTTTTCTTATAGAAATCTCTTATGTTTTACTGCTTCAATGATGAGTGGAGATTAGCTTTGCATTTGCAAAATTAAATTACTTTCTCAAAGTATTTCTTAATTTTCATGCAGATGCCACTGAAAATTCCAAGAGAGTGAAAAGTTGTTAACTGCACTTTAAATACCAGAAAATCTCTGTGTGAGAAGGAAGGAGGGTGACATTATTTTTATTTTAAAAATTGCACATAGGGGTATTCATTCTGCCAAATACACATCTGGAGAATAAGTACATAAGGCAAAACGTTTTTATTGTTCAAATTTTGAACATATCAGTGTCAAACATTTGGATCAATATCTTCTACCAAGGAAAAACAAAAGGAATAAAAAAAATCAAGCGTGAACAGCCCTACTGCTGTCAGAACAGGATCCTGGGCCCATCTCAAGCTTGTTTTTGAGAATGAGACTTCCTAAGTTTTATAGATGTAGTGAGAGCTATCGTGATGGTACTTTTCTGATGTCCTTCCAATTTCTTACCCATTTCCAATCTCCAAAACAGCACATTCTGGAATTTCATGATATTTTTTCTTAATAAGATCGTTTTGTTGAGGAGGAAATTGTTTACCTCTTCCCTCTTTGGTTCAGTGACTGGGGCATGTGAATTCAATTGACAAACAATGACAGATCAAAGGTTTATTTGTATGCACACAAAAGCCAACCAAAGAAATACCTGAGTAGTTAAAGGGTTAAAGTTAAAGGCTCATATACCAAGCTCAGCAGGGGAAGGGAAGCGGGGAGAAATGGCTTCTATGAGAAGAAAAAATCGTTTTCTTTAGGAAAGACAAATGGATTTTTAGTAGAACAAACAGGAGATACAGTAGTCATCCTTTATCCACAGTTTCACTTTCTGCAGTTTTAGTTACGTTTGGTCAACCATGGTTAAAAAATAATAAACAGAAAATTCCAGAAATAAACAAGTCACGTTTGGAATTGTGCACCATTCTGAGTATAGTGACGAACTCTCACACTGCCCTGCTTGGTCCTACCCGGGACGTGAATTATTCCTTTGTGCAGCATCTTCACACTATGTACACGGTGTACCCAATGGTCACCTGGTAGCTCTCCCAGTTGTCTGATCAGCTATCACAGGGTTTCAGTGCTCATGTTTAAGTAAGCCTTATTTTTCTTAATAATGACTCCAACATGCATGAGTAGTAGTGCTGGCAATTCAGATATGCCAGAGAGAAGCTGTAAAGTGCTTCCTTTAAGTGAAAAGTTATGCATGTATAGGAAACAACGTAGTGTATGTATATAGGGTTTGGTACTATCTGAGGTTTCGGCATCAATTGGGAGTCTTGGATGTATTCCCCACAGATAAGGGGGTCCTACTATAAAAAAGTTTGTGAAGTTTGTCTGTACTTGTTTGATGTTTTCATTTTCTTAAGGGTCATAAAACTCTCCCAGAGAGGGCATTTACAGTAGGTTTACTTTTGGTTTCTCTCCTTGAAGTAGAAGCTGCCCCAAAGAGGGAATTTAAGGCAGTCCTCATTTCTCAAAAGTTTCTGTTTTTAGACAGATAGGGAAAGCTCCAAAAAGGCTTCTTTCTAACATATGTTCAGTTTCAAATGTCTTCAGCTTAAAATAATCTTTACACCAACTCTGGGGTTCCAAGTGAGTCCCCACACTTTGAGTAATTCAGGTTTCCCAAGTTGACACTTCAAATGTGCTGTAGTTATTCTAGGATCAGTTAGAGACCATAAAATACCATGAGAAAGAAAAATGGAGAAGTTATTCTTAGTCACCATCAGCCTGAAAGCTCCCGATGGTATCTCTCTAAATGAATTGGCAACCTTAAATGACAAGAAGAAACGTGACATTTTTCTCAATAGATTATCCATATAAATAGTGACTTAATTCAGTGCCAAGTTCTGCATGATCCACATGCTGTTAAATATTTGGTCAATCAGCTAACACCAAAGAGAGCTGATTGACACATTATAACTTCTGAGTTTGATTGAGCCGCCTGTCATTTGACATTTTCTGGAAAACATTTAGATCAGTCCCAAAGGGCCAACATGAAGCCTTAATTTGACGATTTGTTTCACAGTGAGCATATAATTATTGTGTGCATTTAGATTTTAGCCACGTTTTTGCCTCTTTTATGGGAAAATGAATAGATTCAATGTTCATGCCATAACAGACAAATGTCAGAGTTTTGAAGGGTGAATTTTGTTCATTATTCAGACAGGACTTATTTATTAGAGAGCATATTTCTAAATCATAGCGAAAATCAGTGGCAGAATGAATTAATATATAACATTATCTTTACATATATTGGAGAAACAAATCTAATAGGTAAAGTAAAACCAGATTCTACTGTCATCTTGTATATTTATAGAGCAGAATTAATGGCTTTAGGTTTTGTGGGGCTTCATACTTATTTATCAAAGAAAAGCTGGCAGTAATGTCAAAATAAGTCAACTTTGTTTTCTTTTCCTTCGTCATTAAAGCTTCATGTTATTCTGCACTGAAAGAATCAACAGCATGAGGACCCTCTAATAAATTATCAGATGTCTTGAAAGGCTGCAGCCTTTATGTTCTCAAGTACTTCTCTGGGTGGAAAATTAAAGGCCCTCTATCCATCTTGCTATTTAGTTAATAGGGATTGGTGCATATAATGATGCTGAACTTTTTACTCAGTGTTGTGGAGTCAAATGAACAAAACACCCAATTGATAATTTAGCTTTTTAAGTTTCATTCAGATACACCAAGGTGCATAGATATCTTCCATCTAAGGTGTTTCCTGGTCTGTGGCCAAACAAACCAACCCTCCGCTTTGTGCATTAAACTAGGAGCTCCATGAGAGCTTATAGGAGAACCATGTTGTTAACACCCAGTGTGTGATGCTGCCTGAGCATGCATTATCTTCTCTCTCTCACTTGAACTTAATTGTAAGAAGAATTATTAGGCAAAACCCCCCACAAATGTGGCCTGTGATCACCATAGGTAATAGATAAGAGGACGTCATTGTGTTGATAGCATGAACTCATATTCTCTTCCAGGAAAAGAAAATGTAGAAAGAGCATAATCTGGCCCTAGCTGGGTTGGCTCAGTTGATAGAGCATCGGCCTGCAGATTGAAGGGTCCTGGGTTTGATTCCAGTCAAGGGCACATGCTTGGGTTGCAGGCCTAATCCCCAGTAGGGGGCATGCAGAGGCAGCTGATCAGTGATTCTCATCATTGATATTTCTAGTTCTCTCTTTCTCTCTGAAATCATTATATATATAGACAGAGCATGAAGAAGCCAATATTTATAAAGATCTTTGCAAATTTTAAACAATAGTATGGTTTGTTTTCCTTTGAGGTTTTGAATTGTTACTTACCATCCTATATAATAAAAGCCTAATATGCTAAGTGTCTGGTCATCCAGTTGTCCATTCAACCAATCAAAGTGTAATATGCTAATGATATGCTAAGGCCATTCAACTACTCGCTATGATGTCCACTGATCACCAGGGGGCAAACAGTCGACCGGTGGACCAGTCACTGTGATGTGCACTGACCACCAAGGGGCAGACACTCCGGCCAGTAGGTTAGCTTGCTGCTGGGTTCCAGCTGATCAGGACTGAGGGAGACGGGCTGGACATGCCCTGGAGCCCTCCCATGGTCCCTCCCTGGCTGACCAACCTCCCGCATCTCTCCTCAGCCCTGATTGTACACAGGTGGGATCCCTCAGCTGGGCCTGCACCCTCTCGTAATCCGGGACCCCTTGGGGGATGTTGGAGAGCCGGTTTCGGCCTAATCCTGCTTAATGCAGGAGCTGCCCTCTGATGGTCAGTGCGCTCCCACAGGGGAAGCACCGCTCCAGCCAGAAGCCAGGCTCACAGCTGGCAAGCACAGCGGTAGTGCTAAGGATGTACAACTGCCGGCTTAGGCCCGCTCCCCCTGGGAGCGGTACATCTACCCCCCCCCCCCCCCGCCCCCAATGCACGAATTTTGTGCACTGGGCCTCTAGTATCTACATATTTTTCTGCTTTTACTGGGATATATGTTTACTTAAAATGGATAAGACAATGACCATTGAAGAATAGAATATATTAAACACATTTCTGGTTCTTTGACATCTCGGCCTTGTGGACCCTCGGGAGACTGCCCCTCAGAGAGTTAGCCAATTCCTAGAGATGGTAAAAGACTTCCCTGGGAGCGTGCCTTTCATCTGTAATAACCAACCCAGAGCCCACACCCGAAACACCTGCTTTTATTGAGCTCCCACAGGACTCTTACACGCTGGGCCACTGTCCACCTGCCCTAATCACCCCAGGGTCAGGAACCAGACAACCAGGGCAGCCCCTGTGCTTCTGATCCCACAGAAATGATTCAGATGAGCCGCTCCCAAGCCGCTTACCCCGCTCTGCCTGATCCTTCTTGCGGAAACCACAATGAGGCTCTCACCCACGTTTTCCCCTGGCCCCCTCTGCCTCCTGGGGACTCTGGTGTGGCCCCCTGTGGGGTGGCAGGGTGTGCCCCGTCCTCTCGGGAACTGTGACAAACTGCCTTTTCTATGGCAGTCACCTCCTGATTGGTTGGCTTCACTCTGTATAAATAACAGTATTTCCAAATAATAATATTTAGAACAATTTTAAGAGATGGACAGTGTTGCGGTTAATGTTAAAGAGGAGAAACTAAGCATCCAAGACTTCAAGTTGCCCCTGAGTCACTCGGCGAGCTAAGGAGCAGGCTGGGATTGATACCACAGTTGCTCACTTCCAAACAGGCCCCTGGAGCACCTTCCATTTACTTTTCCTCCTCTTTGAGCTTTTTTACTTCCTCTCCAGCTAAGCCGTCCCATGTTATTACTGGCGAGTACCTTCTCAGATCTCCCAGAATGATCCCGCCTGAAAGACTGTTTTCTTGATTTATAATCCTTGTGAGATGGATAGGAGAGTCTATAGTAGGCTATATATTTCTGGGGACAGAGGGCTTTCACTTTGTGAAGGACAAATCTCATTACAACTAAGGAGTGTCTCGTCGGGGACCACCTCCAGAAACATGTCGAGGTTCCGAAATGGTAAATGGCACCTCCTTTTCCCGGCTGAGTTTGCAAAGAGTTGAAAGAGCGAAGCAGGAGTCAGACATCTGGAGACCAAATGCATGCTTCCTGGTGAATCTTCCTAGATCTGGTTGCTCCGGCTCTGATGCGAGTTGGCTTCCTTGCACCTCCTCGGTGCTGGGCAGAGCCCCCGTCCCTGCTGACATAGGCTGCGGATCTTCTCTTCCTGCCGACCTGGAAGGGTGAGGCCAGCGTGCCCGGTTCCGCACAGGCCAACCAGGCTTGACAGGCGAGCATGAGGGACCGGATGCGAGTCCACCCCTATGGTTTGTTTCAGCAGAACTGCTTTCAGAAAGGCAGCGTGGTGCCAGCTGAATTCTGACTTTTCCCATAAGCAGACATGTGACTTTGGGAAACCATTTAATTCATCTATTTTTCAGGTTTCCCATCTGTGAAGAGCTCACTAATAATGAGCACTCATAGGACTTTTGATTATGAAGTGATAGAATATTTGCTCAAGAAATACTAAATAAACATTAGCTGTTGTTATAATTATGTTTTTTCAGGCTCTATTCAGAGTTAATTTTCATTTTGTGATACGGTAATTGTAAACAGAAAAAGAGCAGTGCTTCCCTTGCAAAATGGTTTTTCCAAAATTAGTTGATGCTCAGAGAGAGAGAGAGCATAAACTTACTGAAACTACCAACAGTGGGCAATAATAAAGGCCAATCCATTCGCTGTCATGTGAGATACTCTTCAGAAGGGAACCAACCCATTTATAATAATAAGAGCATAATATGCTAATTAGACTGGACAGCTGAAGGACCATCTGGACGTCATTCCAGACGTCCTTCTGGACTAAGCTGCGGTGGTGGGGGCCGAGGGAGAGGCGATTAGGGGCAATGAGGCAGGCAGGCGAGTGGTTAGGGGAGATGAGGCAGGCAGGCGAGTGATTGGGGCAATCAGGCAGGCAGACAGAAGCAGTTAGGGGCGATGAGGCAGGCAAGGGGTCCTGGTTTATGAGAGGGTACAGGCTGGGCTGAGGGGACCCCCCCGCCCAATGCACGAATTTAGTTCCCAAGGCCTCTAGTGTATAAAAATAAACTCCATGATATTTATGCAGAGAGCCTGGGAAACCTTTACTAAGAGTTATCGTTGATTTCCTGCATCATATGTTTTGGCAATCTGCATTTACTAAAGGGTTTGTATGAATAAATGAATAGGTTTTCATTGGCTTTTACTCCATGGTACACATACTAAGAATGTGTTTTGGCAATCTGCATTTACTAAAGGGTTTGTATGAATAAATGAATAGGTTTTCATTGGCTTTTACTCCATGGTACACGTACTAAGAATGGTCATTTTTTTGAGCCAATACTTGGGGACAGGCCCTGTGCTGCAGGATCTCATTCAACCCTTCCAGGATTTCAGGGAGTAGCTGGTGTCCCTATTTAACGTGCGTTCCCTGGAAGCTAAGGGCCTGACCCAGGGTCACCTGGCTCATTGGTAGTTAGAATGTAAACCCAGTCCCGACACTGCCCCAGAGCTTCAAAGAACCGCACACTTAGATTCACAGTCAGGCGCCGTTCTTCCCTTCTAACTCTTCCTATGAGCTCCTGTGGAGCAACCTTTATTCCTCATATAAGTTGGCTCTGTTTCATGACTTGTATTTAGATTTTCCATTTCTTTTCAACAGGCATAAAACTAAGTTAAGCCTCTTCTCTAGGGGCTAGATCTTAGAGGTCTTTTAGAAATCAGAGTTTCTCAAAAGTGCCATGTCATCTATTCTGCCATTAGAAAGTTTTCACACCAAAAACATTTCTTAAATCAGGAGGAAAGAAACTTGCGGTTTCTTTTGGGTGTAAAGCTCCCCCGATGGCATAAATCAACAGTGCAGTGACTTCATTTGGGGAATTCTAGGAAGAAGCTAAACAGATGGCATTTTAATTGGACAGAGGAAGCATCACTATTTATTGATATAATTTAATTTATTTCTCTATGAATCATCCTTTTAGAAATCTAAGGGGAAAGACATGCCTGAATATTCTAACTCAAAGAACTCCAGAACATTTGACCGGGGAAGCAGGATTTAACAAGCCCTGTCCAGGCAGCTTCCTCCCTGGAAACGCTTGTTAGCGGATGTTGGCTGTGCTGTCCCTGCCAGGATTTCTCATGTTACTTGAAATTCTAGTTAATTATAGTTTGGTTGCTACTTTCATGCTGAATGAAATGAAGAATTGTAATATATGCTCCTCAAAGGTGTAATAGCAAACGTGTAGGCAGCTTCATCTGTCGACAGGAAAAGTAAGACGTGCCATCCCCAGCATCCTGCCTGCTGCCCGCCTCCATCGTGGACTCGGGTACCAGATTAACCATATTCTCCAGAACACACTGCGTTCATCCCCTGAACACGAACCCTCCCAGCTGCCCCCTGGGCTGTGGCGGATATGTATACATGTGCAATGTTGATGCATTTGGGCACACAAAGAGTAATTTTAGTGCATTTAAGGCTTGCTCTGATTTTTAAAAAATTCCAAAAGATGAACATACTTACAGATTTAAGGTGTCATTCTACCACTTTCTGAGCTCATGGAAATAAATCATGGTTATATAAATATAAAATGTCACAGCAGAGTGTAAATTGGGTCCTTATGACTTCTTGGAGAAATTGTAGCGAACTAATATTCTTACATTGCCCTGGCCTGGTGGCTCATTTGGTTAGAGTTCCATACACCAGATGGTTTGGGTTTGATTCCAAGTCGGGGCACATTCCTAGGTTTTGGGTTTGATCTTCAGTGGGGGCACGTACGGGAGGCAACTGATGGATGTTTCTCTCTCACATCTCTCTCTCTCTCTTTCTCTCTCTCTCTCTCTCTCTCTCTCTCTTTCCCCCTCTCTCTCTCTTCCCTTTCCTTCCTCTCTCTCTCTAAAATCAGTAAACATATCCGTAGGTGAGGATAAATGTTCTTACATAGTGGCAAACAAAAAACTTAAGTATAGGGATTAAGCTTGGTTTTGAATCCTGTATCATTGATTATTTATTGGTTGATCTTATCATTTTCTGATCAGTAACTCTCCATCACTTCTTATCTCTGTTACATGTGGTAGTAATAAAATGTATAAAATAATAATAGCAAAAATAATGACAAGGGGAAATATTTCTTCATTACTCACTATGTGTCAAGTCCTTCTTTAGCACTTTACTCATATTATCTCACTTAATCCTCCAAACTAACTTATAAATAGGAACTTACTATTATTATTTTTTAAATCCTCACCTGAGGATATTTTTTCCCATTGAATTTTTAGAGAGAATGGAAGGGAGGGAAGTAGGAGGGGAAAGAGAGAGAGATATCAATGTTAGAGAGACACATCAATTGGTTGCCTCCCACACCCACACTGACTGGGGCGGGGGATCAAACCTGCAACCCAGGTATGTGTCATTGACTGGGAATCAAATCTGAGACCCTTCAGTGCATAGACCAATGCTCTAACCACTTAGCACACTGACCAGGGCTATGACTTCTTTTATACTTGCTTTCCAGATTAGAAAGCTAAAGTTTAAAGTTTAAATTAGAAGTGACAAGGTTGTGTTTGGTATTTACTAGTAAGTACATGCTCTTAACTGCTCCCTCACTCTCTCACTGCGTTTTCTAAGTTGCAGTTTATCCAACCAAAAATCGGAGGGGTGATGTGTTACCTACCATAAGGATTAACTTAAAAAAGAAAAACCTAAAGAGCTGAGGACAGTGTTTGGGACATAAGACAACTTTTGTACTACTAGGTCATATTTCATTTAGAAATAGATTTTTTTTTAAATTTAGCATGTAACTTACATACATTAAATTAAAACTTAGTGCACAGTTCTGTGAAATTTCCCCCATTTTTATTGAAAAATAATTGACATACATCACTGTATAAGTTTAAGTGTTATTGTTTGAGTTACATTCCTTATGAAATGATTACTACAGTAGGGTCAGCTGACATCCATCTTCTCATATAGCTGCAGTGAAAAGAAGAGAAAGAAGAAAAGAAAAAAGGGGAAAGGTTTTTCTCCTTATAATGAAAACTCTTAGGATTTACCCTTTTAACGAGTCTGATCTCGTTTTCTATGAGTTTGGGAGTTTTTGTTTTATATAGTATTTGTATTTATCTGACTTATTTAACTTAGCACAATGTCTTCAAGGTCCATCCATGTTGTCACAAGTAGTAGTATTTCCTCATTTTTAATGGCTAATATTCCATTATATACATACTAGAGGCCCGGTACATGAAAATTCATGCACTGGAGGGGGCATCCCTCAGCCTGGCCCGCCCCCTCTCACAGTCCGGGAGCCCTCAGGGGCAGGAGGCGACCCGGTGATCAGGGGAAGGTGACACCCCCATCACACCTCTGCTGCTGCCACTGCTGGCAGCACAAGCCTCGGCCGGCCCTGGTTACCTGAGCCTTGGGCGGCCGCTATCCAAGGCTTGCCTGTGCCTCAGGCTGCCCCTGGGCAGCTGGGGGGCTGAGAGGACTGGGGGACTCCAGAGGCAGGCATGCAGCAAGACTGGGCCCACCTGAGGGCGAGCCTGGCCTTGCTGCACTCCTGCCACCCCGGGCAGGGCTGAGGGGACTAGGTGCTGCCATCTTGTGGCTGTGGGTGCCACCATCTTTGAGGGCATGGCAGTCAATTAGCATATTCCCTCCTTATTGGCTGTGGGTGCCGCCATCTTTGAGGACAGGGCAGTCAATTAGCGTATTCCCTCCTTATTGGCTGTGGGCGCAGCCATCTTTGCAATGGCATGAGGGTCAATTAGCATATTCCCTCTTTATTAGGTACTAGAAGCTCGTTGCACGAAGTTTCATGCAATAGACTTTTCCTTCACCTGGCTGCCGGCACCAGTTTTCCGCCAGCAGCAGTTTTCCTCTGGCCACCCGCCCATCAGAGCGCCTCCAGCCAGCACGATCGGCCACCCCGAGACGAACTCCGATCGGGGGGCGCTCCGATCAGTGGGTGGCCAGAGGAAAACTGCTGCTGGTGGAAAACTGGTGCCGGCGGAAAACTGGTGCCGGCAGCCACGCAATTGGCCACCCCGAGTTCCGCCACCAGCGTCTTCCGCCGGCCCCATGGGTCCTTCTGCAGCCGTTTAGGCCGGCGGGAGGAGCGGGGGTCAGGGACAGCCAATCGGCCACCCTGAGTCCCGCCCTCCGCGTCTCCAGCCGGCCCAATCGTGGGCGTAGCGGAGTGATGCAATTTGCATATTACCTTTTTATTATGTAGGATGATTGCAGGTTCTTTATCCATTCATTATTGGTGGATACCTATCTTGTTTCTATGACTTGCCTATCCTATCTAATAATAGACAAATATGCGAATTGACCATACCTCCGACACACCCACAAGCCACGCCCACCATCCAATCAGAGCGAGTATGCAAATTAACCCAAACCAAGATGGCTACAGCCACAGAGAGCAAGGTTTCCTAGGTAACAGAGGAAGCCAAGCTTTCCACCTGCCCTTGCCAGGCCTAAGCCTCCACTCAAGCTACAAAGTTTCAATTATAGAAGGTAAACAAATTCAAACAAATGGCGGCAGAATGGGAGCTTGAGAGAGCAGGCCAGGGTTGCCGCCGGCAACAGGGGAAGCAAAGCTTTCCGCACACCCTGGCTGGGCTCACCTGCTTAAGGCAACAAAGTTTCAATTATAACCCCAACACAAATGGCTGCCGGCCTCTGAGGGAGCCCCAGGCTTGGCTCCGCTCCAGGCTACAAAGTTTCAATTGTAGAAGGAAAATAAATTCCAGATACCAGGGCCTCCCCTTGGGTTGCCAGGGGGCGTGGCCAGCCTGCAAACCACCCCAGGCCCCTCGCTCAGGCCACCCCACACCCCAAGGGAACCCCACCCTGATCCGGGACGCCCTTCAGGGCAAACCAGCTGGCCCCCACCCCTATACCAGGCCTCTATCCTATCTAATAAAAGAGTACTATGCAGATTGATCATCACTGCAACACACAATATAGCTGCCCCCATGTGGTCAAAGATCCTGCCCCCATGTGGACACAAGATGGCCACCACAAGATGGCCAGCAGGAGAGGGCAGTTGGGAGGCACCTGGCCTGCAAGGGAGGGCAGTTAAGAAGGACCAGGCCTGCAAGGGAGGGCAGTTGGAGGTGATCAATCCTGAAGGAGAGGGCAGTTAGGGGTAACCAGGCTGGCAGAGGAGGGAAGTTGGGGGCAAACAGGCTGGCAGCAGAGTGGTTAGGGGGTGATCAGGCTGGCAGGCAGAAGCGGTTAGGGGCAATCAGGAAGTCAGGCAGGCAAGCAGTTGGGAGCCAGCAGTCCTGTATTGTGAGAGGGATCCCAGATTGGAGAGGGTACAGGCTGGGCTGAGCGACAACCCCCCTCCGTGCACGAATTTCGTGCACCGGGCCTCTAGTTATAAATAATGCTGCAATGAACATAGGGGTGCAGATATCTTTGTATTAGTGTTTTGATCTTCTTTGGCTATATTCCCAGAAGTGGAATTGCTTGGTCATATGATAGTTCTAATTTTGGGGGATTATCCTTACTGTTTTCTACACTGGCTGCATCACTTTACATTCCCACAAACTGTGCACAAGGTTTCCCTTTTTTTCCACATTCATGGCAGAATTTGTTGTCTCTTGGTTTTCAATGATGGCTGTAGGCATGTATATTGCTTCAAGTGACAGAAAACCTGAAAATGATTGATTAAGCAAATAGAGGTTTAATTTTCTCACATAACAAAAAGTTGCAGAGTTAAGCAGTTCCAGAGTTGGTTCAACAGTTAAGTCATGTAAAGGCTGACATTTGTATGATTTGTTTGGTATTTTTTTAATATATAAAATTGAATTTATTGGTGTTAATAAAATTATATAGGCATCAGGTGTACAATGCTTATGTTGGCGAAGTAGATGCTGCTGCTGCAGATATCTGCCTTTAGAGATGAAGGAATAGGGCGGAAGACAATAGCTTCTTCTCTCCCTTTTATCAGGAAGATGCATCATTTGTCTTTTTCCTGAGGTAAGAACTAGGTTACTAGGTTCACATTCACTTCTCACTGCAAAGGAGGCAAGGAATGTGCATTTTGATGCTTTATATTTTTCCAATTTCTATTGTTGACGGCAGAAGCATGAAAAGTGTTGGTGATGCCTCCTTTTTTTCCAGTAAAACATCAATTTCTTCCATCTTTTTTTCTTTTAAAATTCCTCCCAACACTAGGGTATTTTTAGCCGGGAAAATATGCTGAACTGTGTGAATAGGTCAGACAAGATCCAGACAGGAGACATAGCTCTTCCTTTAGCCAAACCGATGCTTGGCATGAAAGTGAGATAAACTAGCAGTGAAATTTTGCTGTTGCTACTTTTGTATTTTCAACTATGAACTTGATAAACCATGAGATGGTAAGGAGCACAGTAATAATTTACAGACTATCTGTTCGATGTGTAGGACCTGAGAATATGATAGATGAGTGACACAGAGGGAGGTTGTCATGTCCCTTTCAACTTTATTAAAATATGGTTTAAGTAGTTTTAATTGTATTCTGCAGGCATTTGCTGAGCCTGCAATGTGATGACTCAGGAGTGTTGTCCAAACTGGACCGGGAAGGGATATTTACATTTTGCACTATGGATGCTACTACCTGGGGTCCAGTTGTGTGAATGGCTCTGCTTCGAAGTTGCACCGAGAATTACCAGTGCCATTCACTTAGCTCTGTACTTGAAACACAAATTAACACAATGTATTTCCTTCCTACAACACACTTAAAAAGGTGGGAGGATAATTTTTCTGAGCTGCAAGACAGAGGATAAATATGATAAAGGAGCACAATGATGGCTCAAAAGTGCTGTTCAGTCCCTGGTGTGAGTAATTCTAAGGCTGTACAGGGGAAATGTTATTTTTAACTGGAGAAGATTAGCATACTTGGCAAGTAGAAAATAATGAGGGAAGATGTGGAGAGGAGAGGATACAGGATATATCAAAGGAACTAGAATGATGTGGATTGAATTCAGGGTGCATGAGGCAAAAAAGAGTGATCGTTAATTTGGGATCAGAATATGGGAGGTCATAAATGACTCGCTAAGCCTAAAAAATAGTTTCTTTTTAATTCTGGTAATGGTGACCAAAGATCTTATTTGGGGTGAAACTGGGAATTATCATTGTGATTTGTAGAGACATAAATTAGTCATTGTGAAAGACTCATTATTGAGCTGCTGGTAGAGGAAGAATGACAGGTGGAAGTTATTAAAATAATACCGGCAAGAGAAACAGAGCCCACTAGGGTGAAGGAGTATAATGAGTTTAAGGTAGAAAAATCCATCTATTTTTTTTTTAATCAGAAAGTTGAAGAAATTTGAAGACTGTTTAGAACAACCTAAGTTCACTCAACTACTGTCCTCTGAATTCCTACTGTGTGCAAGGCATAATATTTTTAGCCATAAAAATGAGATCTGTGTCTCTCCACGTCCTCACATGACAGGTGGGGCTAAAAAGTATATGAATGACTTCCAGTAATGCCCAAGTATTGTATTAGGCTAACCCTCTAGCAGACAGCACTGATAACTCTAAACCAATATAAGAAAGTAATACTTGGCTGCACTGGAGAATGACCAAAAGCAGTCAGAAACTGTAGGGTAAATGATCTCTGAAAAAAAAAAAAAAAGAAGAAGAAAGAAATGACCTAAATATGATTTGTGCTACTGATTGTTTTGAGTGGGATCAAGACCTCAAGGAGAAAACCACAGTCTTCCGGGTACATAGTCAGAAAAATGGAGTTTAGGCCTCCTGGTGGCTAGAATGTGAGTTGAGAAATCCCAGTAAGAAGGAAGGCACAGGAAGAGGAAGCCCTGCTCCTTGTCTGACCCTTGAACTTGGTTCTGTTCAGGGGAGATGTCAAAGTTGTCACTAAAAAAACCCAAAACAAACCAAAAAAAAACAAAAACAAAAAAAGCACACAACTGAGAGCCTGAAAGAACTGAGCAGAGATTTCAGCTGCTGTTCATCTCAGAGAGAGAGAGAGAGACAGTTTGAAGTTTGAGTCCAGCCAAGTTACCTGTTTGTTAAGATAAAAATCAACAAACTCTTTAAGGAAAGATAATAGATTCCAGTGTCTCTGTGACATATATACAACCTCTTAAATATAATAAAAGTATTAGACATGTAAAGAATAGGAAAATGTGACTCAAAAGTAAGGAAAATATAGCATATAAGGACAACTCAAAATAACCCAGATTTTGTAATCAATAGACAAGAAGTTTAAAATATGCATTATAAATACATTTCAGGAAATTAAAGGGAATGGATATTTCTCATCTTAATTTTCTAATGGAAACTCATTTGAGAAGGGTTGTGGACAAAAGAAAGAACATAAATTATCAATATCAGGGATAAAAGAAGAGATATTACTATAATGCTACAGATTTTTAAGTCAATAAATCAGAAAACATAGTTTAAATAGACACATTGATAAAAGCTAGAACTTGTCCAACTGATGGAATGTAATAGAAAGTCTGAACATAAAATACACTCACACGCCTACAATAAATTGAATTTGTACCCAAAAACGTTCAAAAATGCACATGTGCACCGACATGCATACTCCAGAGGTAGTCTCACTGTTTAAATTCCATCAAACACTGAAGCAAGAAATAACACCAATTCTCCTTCAGAAATTAGAGAATGGAAGCTTCCCAACTCAACTCATGAGGCCAGCAATATGCTGTTATCAAAGACATTACAAAGAAAGAAAATTAAGACTACTATCTCTGATAAACATAGCTGCAAACATCCTTGATGAAATATTAGCAATTTGAATCCAAGGCTATAGCAAAGGGACCATGCATGATGGAAAGTAGGGTTTATATCTGGAATGCAAGATTGATTTAGCATTTAGAGAATTCATTTTAAACGACTAAAAGAGAATATTTCCTGAAATCACCATACCTGCCCTGGGAGAGAAGGATCTTTTCAGAACAATTAAGAGCTGGTTCAGGCTGGGAATCCCACTGTGAAAATGGCTGTATGTAATTAATATTGCATTGTTAAGTTTTTAGCAGTATTATCTTTTGTCTATGCCAAGACCTGGGCACCAAGGCAGTGCTGGGCTTAGGTTGAAGGTAACTTAAGCCATAGTTTATTATATCAGGGAACAACTATTTTAACTGGAAGGTTTAAAAAAAAACACACCCAGTGTGATTTTATGTTAGATCTATTGAAAATATTCATGCATCATTTTATACTAGAGGCCCAATGCACGAAATTTGTGCAAGGGGCTCAGCCCCCGCAGCCGCACTGGCAGCCAGGGGCCTCTGCCTCGGCCTCTACCACCGCGGCTTCATCTGGAAGGTTGTCCAGAAGGACGTCTGGAAGGACATTTGTTCTAATTAGCATATTATGCTTTTATTATTATAGATTATTGGGAGCTCTGGGGGATCTAAGAGAACTCTGTCATAGGTTCTATTGGCCATTTTCATACGTTATTTTCGAAGACATTAATCTTTTCCACCTCCTATTAGAGCACCAACTCACAGAGGGTTCTTATTTTAATTTCCAAGTTTTCATTTGGAAATCTCTGCCCTCCCCCTCCAAGGAGTTGCCTACCAGTGAAAGGAAAACTTAGGAAAATTAAACATTTGAAGCTATAAAAATATGATTCACTTTGTCAATTATCATTCATTCACAGAAGGTGTCTGTGCTTTTTGAAATATTCTGATGCATGGAATCTGTTTTTTGGTTTGGGAATTAGTAAATTCAAGGTGAAATACCTAATTGATGGCAGCAGGATCTAAAGAGGTCTCACATGTCCTAACTTCTAGGTCATTGCTTTTCTCTGCATGCCCTTCATCCACCAGAGTTCTGTATGGGATTGCATTTAAGGTGAACAAAACATAAGCACAATGTGCCAAAGTAAATAATGGTGGTGTAAAATAGATTTTTAAATGGTGTGCACAAGGTAGTCATTTTCTGTTAAACTTTTATTTGGACTGGAACAGAGGAAAATTATTAAAACAATTTTCAATTCACGAACAACATAAAAACCATATATGAATCCAAGAGTACAAATGTTAATTAAACAAAAAGTATAGCTTGAGGGCATTTTTTAAAAAGCTGTAATAGCATTGTTTCTTTCTACAGATATCTGTGTATTTCTTGAAGTTAAATCGCATTTTAAAACTTGTATATGTCCAATACAAAGAAGATAGGGAGCATTTGTTTAAAGGAGGTTCTTTTAAATGCATTCTATCATATTTTTACCTTTGAAGAAATCCTGCAGAATTACGTATTTTAAAAAACACACACAAGTCTAATGATGCGATTTCTCTTTTAAAGAGTTTTCAGTATCTCCCCTCGTATCATCTAAAATTCAAATTCCTTAGCACTGCCTCGAACTGCCCCCTCAACTCCATCTGCTGCTCTGTTTTTCTCTTCCACTATTACTCAGAAGTTACCTGTACTTAATTCAGTCTTGCTAAACTACCTACTGTTTCTCTAAGGTTCTATCTCTAAGGTTTTGCTTATATTGTCATCTATGCCTGGAGTACCCTTACCTTCTTGCCTAAATAATGTTATTTTACTAATTATCAAATACATTGCTCAAATGTTTCTTCCCCTTAATACCTCAGGCAGGATAACCTACTCCTCCCTCTGATTCTGCAGTGGTTTATATATCCTACTCTAAGGATGTCTAACCTAACATCTATATATATAAAAGTCTAAGTGACCGGCCGACCGGCTGACTGGTAGCTATGATGTGCATTGACCACCAGGGGACAGACACTCAATGCAGGAGCTGCCAAGCTGTGGTGACTTGGCAGCTGCGGTTCTCAGGTGACAAGCCAGATTCCGGGGTGCGCCACCCAAGAACCGCCCTCTCGCATTCTGGGACCCTAAGGGGATGTTGGAGAGCTGGTTTTGACCCGATCCCCCCAGGCCAGGCCGAGGGACCCCACCGTTGCGCGAATGCATTCATCAGGCCTCTAGTATTTAAATAATTGATTATTCTATTTGAGCAGGGATTGGTAACTAAATCGGCCCTCAGCTTGTTTTTATAAATAAAGTTTTATTAGATCACAGCTGCATCCATTCATTTACATATTGTCTCTGGCTGATTTCATGCCACAGTGGCAACATTGTGTAGTTGTGACAGATTATATGGCTCACTAAGACTAAAATATTTATCTGGATCTTGACAGAAAAAAATTGCCAACCCTTGTACTAGACTGTGACCTTCAGGAGAGCAAAAACAAAGATTTACTCATACCTGAGTCCCTGACATTTTGCTTTGTGCTGCCCCCATCTCTTAATTATTTGTTGAATCAACCATAAGTAAGTATATTACAGTGGTTAAGAGTCTAATCTCTGAGTTTTAGCTATCTGACTTCTAATCTTTCAACTTTCTAGAGGTGAAACCTAAAATGAATTACATCATTCAAGTGTGCCTCAGTTTTCTGTAACAGAAGGATAATTATGTCTTTCTCTCATGACTAGTGTGAGAATTAAATCTTGTAATATACAATTAGACCTTAATCTAGGGACTGATGTGTATGAAATACTCAATACCTACTCTTGTAATTATTATTACACTTAATTCATAACATGTTGTAGGACTTTAGTAATTAGTTAAAGGCCTCTGTGCCTCATTTTCCTCCCATAAAGTAGAAGTGTTAGCTTACTAAGTTTCCTTATACTGCTATAATTTTATGATTGTTTGAGTACATGTATGGTTCCTATGGACAGTGAGAGAGAAAAGGAACATCAGCATGGGAATCAAGAGCAATTGTTGATTCAACCATACATCCACATCACCCTCAGAGCCAAAAAGAGCCACCACTCCAAAACAGGCTTTCGTGCTTCATGAGATTAAAGACTTCATGGTCTGAGCTCAACTAAATCAGGGCCAGAGAGCCATCCACGACCCTGGACGGCATCTAACCAGACAAAAATAAGTTATGCCAAACATCTGAGAGACTTTTTTAAAATCCTCACCTGAGGATATTTTGCCATTGATTTTTAGAGAGAGTAGAAGAGAGAGGGAAAGACAGAAATATCAATGTGAGAGAAACACATTGATGGCCTCCTGCACACGCCCCAACCAGGGCCCGGGCCGTGGAGGAGCCTACAACTGAGGTGTGTGCCCTTGATCTGAATCAAACCTGGTACCCTTCAGTCCTCAGGCCTATGCTCTATACACTCAGCCAAAACGGCTAGGGCATGAGAGATTTTTAAGATGAATCAGTCTGATGAGATTGTAAATCAAGAGTGGGATTTGATTAATTTTTGCTCTACATGGTAGTTCTGTTTTAAAATTTTATATGTTATGCAGAGAGTTTAATTATACCTAGCATTTGAATTTTATTTAAAAATACAGTATAAAACTTAAACATAAAAAAATCACATGACATTTGTATTTTACTGTGTTTGTAGTAAAGTTTCTTTCTCAGCTTTCAGTAATCAAGGAGCTAGACAAACTCAGATCCAGGACCTTTTGAATAATGGACAAAATATAGCAAAAAACCTAAATATGCTCCGAAACCTCTGAGAAGTTTTGTGTTGTCAGTCAAATATAGTGACCTGATATTTAACTTAGACCAGCAGTAGACTCCTTTCTCTTGGTAACAAAGATGACTTTGTCTGCTGAACAGGACAAGGAGCCCTGAAGACATATTTCTAAAAGGTTATCCTACCTAATAAAAAGGTAATATGCAAATTGACCATACCATCGACACACCCACAAGCCACGCCCACCAGCCATGCCCACCAGCCAATCAGAGCAAGTATGCAAATTAACCCAACAAAGATGGCTACAGCCACAGAGAGCAAGGTTTCCCAGGTAACAGAGCAAGCCAAGCTTTCCTCGAGCTGTTGCAGGCCTAAGCCTCCACTCAAGCTACAAAGTTTCAATTATAGAAGGTAAACAAATTCAAACAGAAATGGCGGCAGAACGGAGCTTGAGAGAGTAGGCCAGGGTTGCCGGCGGCAACAGGGGAAGCAAAGCTTTCCGCATACCCTGTCTGGGCCTAGCCTCCACTTAAGGCTACAAAGTTTCAATTATAGAAGGTGAATTAACTGCCACAGAAATGGCTGCCGGCCGCGGAGGGAGCAGCAGGCTTGGCTCCGCTCCAGGCTACAAAGTTTCAATTGTAGAAGGAAAATAAATTCCAGATACCAGGGCCTCCGCTTGGGTTGCCAGGGGGCGTGGCCGGCCTGCAAACCACCACAGGCCCCTCGCTCAGGCTGCCCCACACCCCAAGGGAACCCCCACCCTGATCTGGGACACACTTCAGGGAAAACCAGCTGGCCCCCACTCCTGCACCAGGCCTCTATCCTATCTAATAAAAGAGTAATATGCAGATTGACCATCACTCCAACACACAATATGTCTGCCCCCATGTGGTCAAAGATCCTGCCCCCATGTGGACACAAGATGGCCACTACAAGATGGCCAGCAGGAGAGGGCAGTTGGGAGGCACCCGGCCTGCAAGGGAGGGCAGTTGAGAGGGACCAGGCCTGCAAGGGAGGGCAGTTGGAGGTGATCAACCCTGCAGGAGAGGGTAGTTAGGGGTGACCAGGCCGGCAGAGGAGGGAAGTTGGGGGCAAACAGGCTGGCAGGGGAGCAGTTAAGCATCAACCAGGCTGGCAGCGGAGTGGTTAGGGGGTGATCAGGCTGGCAGGCAGAAGTGGTTAGGGGCAATCAGGAAGGCAGGCAGGCAAGCAGTTGGGAGCCAGCAGTCCTGGATTGTGAGAGGGATGTCCGACTGCCCGTTTAGGCCCGATCCCAGGGATCGGGCCTAAACGGGCAGTCGGACATCCCTCCAGGGGTCCCAGATTGGATAGGGTATAGGCTGGGCTGAGGAACAACCCCCCTCTGTGCACGAATTTCGTGCACCAGGCTTCTAGTTTCACATATAAAGACAATCAATGTCTATAGTGAGGATCACAAGGATGATTAACTTAAATCTCAAATATGAGAGAAGGGTTGACTAAAGAGGAACATAGGAAAATATTTTGAAGTAGATTTATGAGTGAGATTGAGAATATTTGGGTAAAATACCTTTTCTGTTTCCTTCTAATGTTAATCATTTATGACCCAGTTACCACAGAACAATCCATTGGCCTTAGCTATTGATTATAAGCATATCCATGTTAACTTTCATAACACAGTCAAGTTTTGTTTTGTTTTTTTAATCAAGGATAACATTTCATACCTAAAATACAATACACTTATTTTCCTTTGAGGTTTGTTAAATGATAAACAATGAAATCGGTATCTATGGAGATCTCTGATTTCAACTTTTTGTAATTACATTATTTTCCATGGCACTTACCTCTGCATGTTAGAAAGAACATCACAGGCATTTTCAAGATTTACAAGACTTTTCTGAACACTTTAATTAAAGAGGAATGAATGGGTTGGATAACTTGTGGAACATGTAGGCCATTGTAAATTAGAAATGGACAAACACTACTGCATCATTTTAGATGCGCTGTTGGCAGATAATAATTATATGTTTTGTCTGTTCTTTTTTTAAGGGCTGTGAATTTTAAATGATAGCACTCCTCTCACCTCAGTGTGAGAAATTGAGTCTCTATAATCAGCTCAAGCTATTCCTGCTTTACTTGTATCCTGTTATTTAAAGCATACTCTTTTTCAGTCGTTAATTATTATGTATTATCTTCCCTATAATTATTTTTTCGTTTTCTGCCTCACTTATTTTTAGATGTCACAACTGCACTTAGTTGAATACTAGATAAAAATACATTTAGTCGTTGCAATCTTGCCTCATTACTCTGCCCTTCCATGGCTCTGGATCATTTCTTGTGAACTTGGAACTCTTTCCAATTTGTCTCCGCCTTTGTGTCATTTCAGTGAACTAAATGAAAGCCAGGGGCAAAAAGAGACAAGGAATTCACTGCCCTGGAATGGACAGCTAATTCACAGCAGCTCAGCGTGGTGGCATATTCCTGTTAGAACACTCCTATACCTGTGTCTCCAAAGCCTCAGACGCTGGGTTTTTTAATTTCCTGGTTATGCCACCATGTATAATATACTTTATTTCCAGTAAGTTGACCATAAGTGTTCTGATCAGAGTTGGAACCAGGAAGGTTCTCTAAATTTCTGAGCTCTATGTGGTGTCCAGCACCATTAAACGAAATGGAATGCAATTTATTTCTACAGCATAATGTTGTGTGTCTTGGTCAGTATTATTATTTTTTAAATATGTTTTTATTGATTTCAGAGAGAGGAAGCAAGAGGGAGAGAGTTAGAAACATCAATGATGAGAGAGAATCATTGATCAGCTGCCTCCTGCACACTCCACACTGGGGATCGAGCCAGCAACCCGGGCATGTGCCCTGACCGAGAATCAAACTGTAACCTCCTGGTTCATGGGTTGATGCTCATCCACTGAGCCAAGCTGGCAGGGCTTGATCAGCATTCTGTATCCACTGCCTAAGAAAGTACCTGACACATCCCTGCTTTCAAGATACTAAATAATGCCAAATGGTAAAAGGAGTGGATGGGATCTTTATGACAGGGTTGTGATGTACAGATTACTGTTATGCCAGTCAAGGTCCAGGAAGGAGACATAAACTGCACCAGTTGTTTTAACAGAGACAAATAAGATTTAAAGAATTGTTAACTAGGTATAAAAAGACTATTTGCTAGGCAATTGAAAACTGAGCTATTCCAGGTAGTGATTTCAGAAAGCAGCTGACCCCTGTCTGGTAGAGTGTGGAATTATTAAAACTAGGAGCTTGGAGGACAGCCTGGTGGCTGACACTCAGGCCTCTGATACTATAGGAGGAGCCCCACGGGACTAGGATTCTGGGCTTTGAGGCCAGGTGTCTCTTGTGGGTGCAGGTGTCTCTGAGGGGGGAGCTCTGATGAAGCTGGCATTGAAGAAATTCCAGACTGTATTGAGATGCTGCTGTAGGAATGCACTGTGGCCGCAGGGTGAGGAAGCCAGGCCAGGGTCATGCTGGCAGGAAGGGAGGAGACGGGCATGTGGAGGACACCAGGGAAGCATCCAGAAGGAGCTGGGCTCTTCTTCCCCTCAGCCTGGCAGTCCTTCTCCAGGGCCCAACAGAGAGAAGCTGGCTGAGGGGAGTCCCAGCCCACCTCAACTAAGTGTCATTGTTCTTGTTTTACAGACAAGACCCTAAGGCAGAGGGAAGTTAAATAACTTGTTCGTGTCCATAGTTTTCCAAGTTCACACAAGTACCAGAGAAGGAGGATAAGATCCCAAGTTTGTGCCATTTCCCACTAAGTCCTATAACATGGTCTGGGGAGTTGTGGGAAAATATATCACAAATATTACATTTGTTACATTATAAATATTGTATGTGTTATACATATGTATATGACATAAAAATTATTAGAACGGCTTTCAGGCCTCTTTATAAAGTTCAAAAGAAAATATTTTTCCTTATGAAAAAAATTTTTTCAAATATGTTTTTATTGATTTTTTTTAGAACAAGCGGAAGGGAGAGGATAGAGAGATAGAAACATCAATGAGAGAGAAACATGGATCGGCTGCCTCCTGCATGCCCCCCACTGGGGATGGAGCCCACAACCCAGGCATGTGCCCTGCCCAGAAATCGAACCTTGACTTTCTGGTTCATGGGTCAATGCTGAACCACTGGGCCACACCAGCAGGGCTGAAACTTTTAAAAAAAATTTTACATTTTGCCCACATTAAGTCACAAATATAATTTTCTGGGAAGAAATAACAAATCAAGCAACTCTATTTATTAAATAATTCTATATACTTGTTATTTTATCTTTTATTTTGTATTATTTTCAGATAATGTGTTTTCTTATATGGGTCTGTATTTTACTTCAGGAACACATTTTAAAACAATCATAATTAACTTGTTTAAGAAAAATTATTAAACTCAGAAGCATAACAGTAATTTAGTAGCATCTGCTATAACTGAGTGAACTCTGTATCTTCATCAGGTGCTCACAATTATAAAATACCCCTTTTATGTTAAAGCATAGTATACAAGATAATTGTACAACAGCAATTTTTTACTACATAAGTACATTTTAGTTTATATTGATTTGGTCATTTTTAGGATTGTCTTTATAAAGTCTATGCTGTTAACTAATATCTTCTGTTGAAAAATATTTGCTTGTTTGGAAATAAGAGGGCATTCAAAGAGAGTCATGTTCAGTGGCAATTTATACAAGAACCCAAGAAGGGAGTAAAGGGGAGATCTATAATACTGTCACCAATTAAAAGAAAAAAGAAGCCAACAAGAGAGTTGTCTTGGTCTGTGGGTAATGTCAGCTAGGGCTGTGTGCTTTATCATTTTCCTACTAAGCAGGGTGATTCTCACTGACACAATGTTTAACAACCATCTTGTGGAAAATCCAGTTCTCTAAACAATGTCTATTGTGAAAAAGTAGGTTTAGGTGATGATCTAGAGTTATGTGCCTAAGATTATATCAATAATTCAAATACTTTTAAAAAAATATTTTACTGATTTTTTACAGAGAAGAAGGGAGAGGGATAGAGATTTACAAACATCAATGAGAAACATCCATCAGCTCCCTCCTGCATACCCCCTACTGGGGATGTGCCCGCAACCAAGGTACATGCCCTTGACTAGATTCGAACCTGGGACCCTTCAGTCCTTAGGCTGACGCTCTAACCACTTATAAAACCAGTTAGGGCAATAATTCAAATACTTTTAAAGAAAATATAAAATGATAAATAGGCCTAAACAGCAGTATGTAAGTTATACCTATTTCAAGAGATTCGTTGCCTCAGGATGACAGTCCACATTCACAAGATATCAGCAAGCATTATTTTTAAAATATGTGAATCAATCTTTCATGTAACAAGAATTTATTAATGAAGTTCTCTACTTTCAGCATGGGTAAACACTGGGGAGTGTGAAAGATGACCACAGCAGTTACTGCCCTCAAGGAGATATCAATTAATCATGGAGACAACTTTTTTACCCAGGAAACAATTGAGAACAATTTTGGGCACTAATGAATTATAGTTGACTTTTCATAATAACCAGGGAAATAAGCCAAGTGATGGGATTAGGCTGGGCATGAAAATGTATTTCTAATTATTGTGTGGGAAGGCTCTACAGTAGGTTTTTCCCACCTTCACCTACATGTCTTCCTTCAGAGTCACGTCCTGACTTCCCCTTCAGGCATCCTGTTCCCTTCCACCTTCCTACCTCCATGAGATGTTGTTAGATATTTTTGCTTTGGTCTTTCATAGCACTCTTCTTATGCCCTAAAGCAGACTTTATCATAGAGAATTGAAGTCTGCTTTGTTTTCTGTCTTTGAGGGCAGTAGCATCTGAGCCTCATCCTGTCCCTGCTCAGAGATGAGCTGGACGGCTTGTCAAGCAGATCCCATCTCTTTTGTCTACTCTAGGTCCATAGTATCTGCTGTTAGAGTTGCTCAAGAAGTTTGCAGGCAACCTCTAGACTTTTGGAAAAAAAACCCTGTGCTTATGCAATTCTGTGAGAACCAAATATAACCTACCTCTTAAAGGTCGACATTTCTCAGGAATGAAAACAACTGCCCACACATAGTCAGCAAGGTCTTCTTCCGGTCTCTTGCAGAAGTGGTGGCCATTCTAAGAAAGAAATTAAAATCATGCATGAGTGGGGGTGGGGGAAGGCAGGGCAAGTCCAACTCTTGGTCTAGACCCACAGTCTATGTCAAAGTATTGATGTTTAGTTTGCCAACAGCTAACACCAACTTGCTCACCAGGAGCCACAACTCCTGAGTTCGGACTAATCTTGGTGTAGGAGTGTGTTCCTGGTCAGATATTTCAAGACAATAGGCCTTCCCCATTCATATGCTGAGAGTGTCCAGGGTCACCTGTGCTTTCCTGAATGCCTCGAACACTTATTCCTGGACTGAACACCATCTGATGCCGTCCCTTGGTGTACACTGGGGCTCCTACACTCACTGCACTGTCCATGATGCCCAAACTGCTTGCAGAAAGAGACATTCTGGAAGATTCTTCAGTCATATGGAGACCTGAATCCCACCTCTTTCCCCTGGGTGTGACTCCTAGTGGCTTTCTTCCTGCCTCACTACAATTTTTAAGTATTAAAATATTACACATGATTTAAATTCATAATAAGAAGAGTAATACTTTATTAAAATGGGTGAAAGAGAAGGAATGCCAATTATCAACATTTCAAAGGAAATCAATTATTACAGGCTATCAATGACTAGAATTCATTGGAATTCACACTGTTCCCATAGAATCTTGCTATTCACATGGAACCACAGAGAATAAGGGACCAGACAGTATAACCTGTCAAACATGGGTCTAAGCGTGAGTCATTTCATTCACCATTTTTACCACTTTCTGAGTAAAAGAATAATGCTATGGGTTATATAGATGAATTAAAAATCTAAGCATTGGTTTTAAGAGTTTTACCATTTGCTACCAGAGGAATATTATTGATTAGAGATTTTTATTATCTGTATAGGGAAAAAGTAGAAAAATATATCTTTTGCATGCATTGCCCATTATCTATTTAGTGAAATGTATATGTGATAGATACCCTGTATTGCTGGGGATAATATTTTGAAAAGCAATGTTTACCTTTAATCAGAGACAAATCAATTCATGATTAGTGATTCTGTTGAAAAAATAATAACATAGGTGGAAGGCATTTTATATTATTATTTAGAATCTTATCATTTTGCATCAATAAAACATTTATATTTTCACAAAGGGACAAAAATCAAAGTGAACATAATCTGTAGATTATTGGTTTATATTAAACAATATAATTGCCAAGGCCTTAAAAAACCAGAGTATCTTTTTTCCCCCCCACTGATGCCTTATATCCTTAATCTTTGCTCAGATGGAATTTTTATATGTGTACTAAACAGTACTAAAATAGGATTTTTAATGGCAAGAATTACAGGCTCTTAACTGTATAATATGGTGAGCAGTGGTGTAACTTAGCACTTACAGGGTTTTCCTGCATTTTAGAATAGTTTGTTTAAAACTGTTCTAATGTGTTTATAGCTCTTTTTCTATCAAGCCTGATTTAAACAGTGCCTTATCAAGTTTTTACTGCATATACTGGGTGGAAATACTCACTTTGTGTATATCTCTAGCTAAAATCCATAAATCAGATACCCACGATGCAACTGCAGAATTATATTAGATTTGTCATAAACTTTAGAAGGCTTGAGTCACTGCAAACTGATGGCAAAGCACCATTCCTGCAGATATTCAACCATAAAATAAAGAGAAAAGCAGAGGAAGGGGGAGCAAAGAGAACCACAGAATAAATTAAGTCAGTCTTAACACCATGGTTTCAGACTCCATGATGGGGAAACTTCCTGTTGCACATGGTATTTATTTTCTGATATTTTTGAATATAGTCAACTTGGACCAAACAAGGAAACTATTAGTCTTGCAAGGTTAGAGTTTACAGAACTGTCTGCTTGCTGCTTGTTTTTGCTATTAAAGACCCGCTCTGTTTCAATGTCACAAACCATAAGTCATCAGTTTTGAAGCTTACTAGTTGTAGTTATTAGAGAGATTGTGTTGGCAGTTGCTAAAGGGATTACATTAAAGCAAATTTAATGACTACCTGGAAGCCTTTCTCCATAGATTCAGCCAGCCCCATGGGCACTGTTACATAGCACCATGGGAAAATGAGATAATCTTACCTTATAAAACAGTAATATGCAAATTGACCGCACCTTCGCTACACCCAAGCCACGCCCACCAGCCAAAGCCACGCCCACCAGCCAATCAGGGCGAGTATGCAAATTACCCAACAAAGATGGCGGCGGGGGCGGAGCGCGGCGCGGCGGGGGCGGAGCGTGGCGGGGGCGGAGCGCGGCGCGGCGGGGGCGGAGCGCGGCGCGGCGGGGGCGGAGCGCGGCGGGGCCGGCGGGGGCAGAGCGCGGCATGGCGGGGGCGGAGCGCGGCGGAGCGCGGCGCGGCGGGGGCGGAGCGTAGCTGGGGCCATTGAGAGGCACGGATCTGCTGCCACTGAGGGGGGCTACCCTGCTGTTGACAGGCGCAGGGGGCGCCCCCTGGGCCTCTCAACAGCAGGGTAGCCCCCCTCAGCGGCCGCAGACCATCAAAAGTGGGGGAGCTGGGTGCCTTTCTGCTCCGGCACCAGCGGACAGGCACCCAGATCCACCGCGAAAAGCGAAAGCGTGTATGGGACCCTACACGTGCATGATTCAATCATGCACTGGGCCTCTAGTAATTATATAATACCACACTCAAGCTGGGCAAAACAGGATGCATAGCTGATGTTTCTGAATTCATTTACCTTTCACAATGGCCTAAATTAAATTATCAGAATACACTATGACTTATCTATTGGGCTATGTCCCAGTGAGTCAGATTGAACTCAAATATTGGGATTATCATTATGATTTTAGTGATTATATTTTTCTAATAAAAATTGGGATTTCAGTTCTAAAAGATAGTGGAAAAAACAAGACACATCATTTAACTTGGGAAAGTTGTAAAGTTTGGGAGATTTCTTTCTATATTTTTTCGTACTCTCTAAATATCATTTTAGACAGCTTACAAAAACACATATAGGATAAATACTAGAGAAGAGGTCTGAGAAATAGAAATGTGAAGATAAACAGGAATACTGCTGATGGGCACAATGCATGCACACAGTCAGGGGCTGTTTAGCAGCTGGTGGCCCTGTCCTTTTCAGCCATCGGGTCTTTATCCTTGTTTTTCCCACCCCCTGGCATGCGGTCCCCTGCTTTTTTAGTTGCTAGCTTCTTCACATCTTTCAGGTCTCAGCTTAAATGTAATGGCTCCCTTGAGTTCTTGCCTACCTAGATGCTTTTAAGTTAAGCAACAGTAGCTTAAGTAATTACAGGGCAAGAGAGTCTTATGTTTTATCAGCTCAGCAGTGTCATCCAGGACCGCCTCTGTTCATCTTTCTGCTCTGCTGTCCTCAGCACCTGGCTGGACACAGTCTTGCCACCTCATGATTGCAAGTTGTTGGCTGCAGTTTCAAGCATCACAGGTGTTTATGGTGATTCACACAAAGAAGAAGGAACATTTCTATTTATGTCTTTTTATTGAGGAATAATGGACATATAACATTATGTTAGAAACTTTCTGTTATAAAATAAGTAAGTCACGGGGATGTCATGTATAGCCTGGTGACTATAGTTAACAATACTGTAGTGCATTGCTGAGAAAGTAGATCTGAAAACTCTTCATCGCAATAAAAAGATTTGTAACTGTATGGTGACAGATACTAACTAGACTTAGAGTGGTGGTCATTTTGCAAATGTATATACAGATATAACGTTATATATCATGCAAATATCTCTCTATATAAAACCCTAATATGCAAATAGACCAAACAGTGGGAACAACTGGTCACTATGACATGCGCTGACCACCAGGGGGTGCGCACAGAACATGGTGGGCATTGGCAGCAGGTGGCAGAGCACAGAATATGGTGGGCATCGGCTGTGGCGGGATGGTAGAGCAGGTGAGCGGGGGCGCCAGACCAAGGTGGGGCGCTGGTTGCTGTCATTGGGGCAATCCTCTGGTGGTCACTGAAAATTCTTTGCTCCTGCATGCCACGGTCCAGCCGGGCGCTCACACCTGCTGCCGGTGCCGGCGCCGGCCCCCTTGCACCTGCTGCTGATGCTGGAGCCGCCACTCGCACCCGCTGCCAGAGCCCAGTGCCTGCCCCAATCACTCGGCACCGTCAGCAGGTGAGAGTGGCAGCTGACAGTCCCGATCGCCCCTCAGGGCTTCTCCACCTGCTCCTGCTCCTGGGGAGAGATCAGGGCCGGCAGCCACCTCTTGCACCTGCTGCTGCCAATGGCCCCACTCGCACCCGCTGCCGGCACCAGAGCCACCACTCACACCCACTGCCAGCGCTGGCCCCACTCGCATCTGCAGCTGGTGCCGGAGCCGGAGCTGCCACTTGCACCTGCTGCTGGCACCAGGTGCCGGTCGCAATCGCTTGGTGCTGTCAGCGGATGTGAGTGGCGGCTTCTGGCCCCAATTGCCCCAGAGGGCTTCTCCACCTCCCCCTGCTCCTGAGGGGCAATTGAGGCAGCAGCAGCCACTCGCACCCACTGATGGTGCAGGCCCCTCTTGCACTTGCTGCTGGCGCCAGCCCCAATCGCTCTGCGCCATCAGTGCATGGGAGCATTGGCAGTGGGAGCAGGGCTGCTGGCAGACAGGAGACCAGGGGCCATGGGGGGAGGGGCCAGGTGGGGGTATGGAGGATGGGCCAAGACCTGCCCCTGTGCCCACCGCAGCCTTGTGGCCCACAATTCCTTTCAAGGTGCATGAATTCGTGCACTGGGCCCCTAGTATATACTATAATTCAAATGTATACATTATAATGTTATGTCTTCTGCCGGTATCCCTGTATGTCTCATTGGATGGGGTTGTGTGTCATGCTGGAGTTATCATCATTAATTTACAGTCATCAACATTTACCTCCTGGGCTGGGGATGAGCCATTTCCCAGGAGTGCATGAGAATGTAAACACCTGAACTAAAGTAGACAATGGGAAATGAGGGAGGTCACCCCAACCCCCTCCCATACTGTCCTGTCCCTCAGATCTGGGGTAGCCCCCACAGTTACTCTCCATGGCATCGCCTGACTTAATCCTTTCCTAACCAGTAATCATCTGTACTTATCTTACTTATTTGATTTATTTTTAATGTCCTGAAGCTCCATACAAGTGAGGACTTGTTCACTGTTGTACCCTTAGTACTAAGCAGCAAATGGAGATGATTAGTAAATATTTTATTAGATAAATAACTACAAAGAAGGAATTATATAATTCACAGTAGCATCAAACATTAATCTCTTTAAGTAGAAGAAGTGAAGTCATCCGTCTACCAAGACCTACATTTTTTTTTTAGCTCATAAAAGAAACATTATGTAATAATATCCTTGTGAGGGTGTTCCAAAATCTTGAATCACTGGATACAGCTGACTTGATATTCACAGACATAACAACTGTGTATGAGTCAGGCTCCTGGCAGGAAGTGGACCCATACTCTGAGTGAACTGAAGAGTGTAATGAAGAGACCAGGTGTAGGAAAAATTGAAAAGCAAGTGATGGGAATGGTGGAAAGCTGTAACTAAGCCAAGACCTTGGGGCAAGGAGAAGGAGCTGGCCTGGAACCACATTAATGCTTTAGCCAAAGTGTGAGTACTATTTGACAGGGAGATCTCTGGGTACATAAGTCACATGCAGCCAGACCACAGCCTGGCAAGGCACCAGGAGAAAAATAGTCCAACCCCTCTCTTTTCACCTTCAAATGTCAGAACCAAACTGGAAGCCAAAGGGGCTGCTATATACACTGAGTGGCCAGGTTATGATCTCTGAATGCATAATAATCTGGTCACTCAGTGTGTATATATATATATATTAGAGGTCCGGTATATGAATTCGTGCATTGGTGGGGTCTAGCCAGCCTGGCCAGGGGGAGGGGCCGTGGGCAGTTGGCCGGCCTGCCTGCTGGTCAAACTCCTGGTCCAGGGGACAATTTGCATATTAGCCTTTTGTTATATAGGATATAGACTTAGTGGCCAAATTATTATGCGTTCAGAGATCATAATAATCTGGCCACTCAGTGTATACATACATATACACATATACATACTAATATATAAAAACCCTGGGTCCGTCACCACCGGAGGCTCAACCAACCAGAAGTCAGTCCTTTAGTCAGCGCTGGGTTGCCGACTGCTGCGGCTGCAGGTGCAGTGACTAACTGCTGAGAGGGCTATGAATCAGGCCCAGAGAGAGGCCTGAAGAGAGAAGCATGGTCTGATCCATAGCCTGTGTGGCAGCTATTGATCAGCACTTGCCTCTCTCTTTCTCTCCGGGTGGGGCCAGAAGCCCGTGCCTCCATTTCTCTCCAGGCCTCCACTGGGGCTGCTGATCAGCCCGGCCTTTCTGATCAGGCCCCGTTGATAGGCCCAGAGATGCTGACTGGCATAGAAACCGATCAATCAGAACCAAATTGGCCAGCAGAGGAGGGCAGTTGGGGGCAAGATCAGGCTGGCAGGGGAAGGCCATTGGGGGCAAGATCAGGCAGGCAGGGGAGGGCAGTTAGGGGTGATCAGGCAGGCAGAGGCAGTTGGGGGCAAGATCAGGCCAGCAGGGGAAGGCAGTTAGGGGTGATCAGGCAGGCAGGCCAAGTCAGTTAGGGGCAATCAGGCAGGCAGGTAGAGAGGTTAGGGTCAATCAGGCAGGCAGGCAGGCAGGTGAGCAGTGAGGAGCCAACAATCCTGGATTGCGAGAGGGATGTCCGACTGCCTGTGGGATCAGGCCTAAACTGGCAGTTGGACATCCCCCAAAGGGTCCCCGATTGGAGAGGGTGCAGGCTGGGCTGAGGGAACCCCCCATCTATGCACGAATTTCATGCATTGGGCCACTAGTATACATATATTAAAGAGACATATAATAGCTAGGTAGGCAAACAGAATTCCTAGCTCATTTCTCCCAGTTTTTCATTCAAAATTCATTATTACCCTTTTCTTGTTATATTTTCCTTAATTAAAAACAAAATAAAAACAAAACCACACGCTTACATCCACAACACAGGATAAACAAAATTTCCATTGATAACTGTATTTCAAGCTATGTTAATTTAGTCATATTCTAACCTGGAAGCAGGGAAATATGGGAGAAAGAAATAATTGGCACAAAACATAGCTGCTAGTGCCCCTGCTTCTGTCAGGCTATTTACATTAATAATCACAATTCCCTCTTTCACTACCCATTTCATGTTCTCCTCAACATCTGATAGCACCTAGGACTTACTGACATGAAATTCAAGTCTTAACTGGTCTTTTCTTGTTGCTTTTATAGTTTTCTATTGGCATCTGAGTACCAAGCTGCACCCCACAGTCATATCCTGTCCCTTCCAAGCTTAGAGTTAGAGGTGGCTCAGAAGCTTGCATACAGGCTGGGGCAAAACTATAGAGCTGCTTATTGATGAAAGACTTGAATTAACCAGTTATGCAGAAGGATAATACCATTCCCAGGTGCTTAAGTCAATTTATCCAATCCCAAATCCCAAGAGAGTGCATGCATATAAATAAATTTAGCCCAAATTTAATATGCTATTTCTTCATTCATGTCCATCTGATGGTGACAGAGGGATTTGGAGGTTTTGAGTTCTCAGCATCAAGGGTGCTTCACCTATTGCCATATCTCTAGTGTCAGAATCCCACTTCTCAGCCAAGGCGTTGCCTTAACATAGGAGACCTGGAAGTTGTGTGTTTGGCTCTGTAGGGCAGACATGGTTGACTAACAGGCTGTAAGGCTTGCTGGGTTGCAAGCCCCAGTACTTTGAATTAAGTCAACACTTTAAATGCATAGTTTTCTTTGTGTACATCCCACAGGGCAGTCACAAATAGTTATTCCTCTTCACCAGCTGAGTAAACACTATTGTTGCTTTGGTAACTAAGTGCCCAAGTTGCCCTTCACCTGACCTTCATCCCACACTACCACTGGTGTTGGTGTGCAGGCCACAGAGTTCCAAGGTCCGTTTCCCCTCCGGGAGGAGTTCCCTGTGTTGATGAACTACATGAGCAGCCCCAGCCTGTTACCCTATTTTGAGAGTGTACTTTGGGAATGTCTCTGGTAGCCATTACTCTAACTCCAGGGGTTCCTGCAAGAGACACTTGTCACAACCAGAGAGCCAACCGAAGAGAGTTTAATGACGTGCTACTGAATCACCAAGGGACAGGTAGCTGCTGAGAGCTGTTACCCCGTCAGGCCTGAAGGGCTGTGGAGAGGAAGCTGTCCCTGGAATGAGAGAGAAGCTGCAGCAGAAGGAAAACAGCCCCACGACAGGACTGTGGATGCAGATAAAGGAGCGCAGCCACTGCCAACACCATCATCCAGCAGGGAGAGGGCGGCAATAAAAATATCTTGACTTTCTCTTTCTCCGATAGTTCCTGTCCCTGTGCCTCTCACTGGCTAAATCTAATTGGTTAGAAAGCTTAGCAGTTGTAGCCTGTAGGTCTGAGTGCATAGAGCAGAGCAGAAATGAAGGAAGGAGAGGCAAGTGGACCTTAGCCAGATCCACCTTGTTTATTTCTTCTTGAACGCAGGAGATGAATAGGGATGAATAATATATTTTACATGGTTCTGAGAGTACTGTATTTTTTTAATGACTTAAATACCATACACTGATGACTTCGTAATTATCCTATTATTTTTCTAAACGTGCTATAGGAAAATGAAGTCGGGAAATTAAAAAGAATTTGGTTTTGATATTTCGGAGGTATTTCTAAAGATTCTTTTTTGAGCTTCGTAGATACATTGTTGGTCCTGAGACACGGAGCTTGGACATCATTGTTCAAAACATGCTGTGTCAAATGGATTTTAGTTCCTCATCAGTAGCAGTAATTCTAAATGGCAAACTCTATGGACAGGAATTTCAGTCCTTAGCTGATTTAACTGGCAGACTCGAAGAAAAGACAGACGATGCAGGAATGAGACCTGCCAGGGCAGTGTGGCAAGGGCTAATCCTTGGGGGCCAGTGATCTGGTTTGTAAATCCTGGCTTTGCCAATTGCCAGCTACATGAATCAGAAATTCTTTAAATTCTGAGTCACAATGACTCATCTATAAAATGGCAATAAGCCTGGCTCAGTGGTTTGAACCAGGAGGTCTCGGTTCAATTTCCAGTCAGGGCACATGCCCGGGTTGCTGGCTCAATCCCCAGTGGGGTGTGTGCAGGAGGCAGCCGATCAATGATTCTCTTTCATCATTGAGAGAGAATCTCTTTCTCCATCTCCCTTCCTCTCTAAAATCAAAAGAAATATATTTTTAAAAAATGGTAATAAAATAATAACACTCTTTATTAGAGAATAGGAACTAAAGTAAACACATTACAAAGCTTGGCATCTGCAATACATAGGACTTGAACGATGGCGTATCTTTTCCTCCAGCCTTACCTCTTCCTTCTTTTCATGTTCTCTGAGCTGCCTCACAAACTGTTGGGCACTAGTAGGGAATTTCTAGAAACTAGATGAGGTATAATACAAGCAATAAATATTTTCCATCAATGCAATGTCCTCCAGTGAGGAATGGGAAGGGAAAAAGGGAAAGGAAGAATATAGCCGGCCTCTTATAAGATGACATTCAGGGCAGGAGGACATACTGGCTTATTATCTCCCATCCCACTGCATCATTGGCAAGTAGAGACTCCAAATAAATAACAAAGAAATAATGCGTACATGGGAGAGCTTTGAAATGCATTAAAAGGAGATATGGTCAATTTTTCATGCAGACAGACATGCGGTAATGTTCCCTTGCTAGCAGTTGCGTTTAAACTTGGTATAGAATGAATGGAGAACATAAAATTTTGATGTCATATTACAAAGGACTGTAGTGACACACACTTTAATTCCTTTTTCTTGAAACATTTTAGATGCTGAGATGAGACGGAGAGGGAGAAAGGCATTTGTTGTCGTGGTAGAGTTGGAAAATTTTGGTAGATTGGTAAATTTTGTTTCTTGTCCAGGCTTTTCTCCAAATTTTGCAAGACTTGGTGCATTATAAGCATCATGCAGATACTTCTGTGATATCAAAACATGATTGTGATAGGATTTTACCACAGTAGAAATAATTTTAAACCTAAGTCTACTACATAGAAAGTTAAAATAGAAGTCACCCTATTTAAACTTCTTGCCCAGTATCTATTATCATAGTTTTCAAATATATTATACTGAAATTTTCATTTTATTTAATTCTCATATTCATTATGTATTTATTGAAAACTTCCTCCTCACCCTGAAATGCATTCAGGGTTCTAAATAATACAGGAAAAGTAAAGTAAGAGAATTACCTCTAGAATGTTTAAATGAAGTAACTTACTTAAATCTATCCAAACTGTGCATCTCACATGTCTTCCATGAACAAGTGAAAGGTATGTAATATATATTTTTAATCCACTTAATTTGATAAAGGGAGAACTCTAATGTCATATTGTATAATAAGTATCTAGTGCCCCTTTTGTAATTCCTTACTGAGGAGAAATGTACTGAGCTTTAAGAGTTGGTGTGTGTAGATTGCAAAATACTGTTTAATAAAGTAATGCCATTTCTCAGGTGTAAGGGAAAGGGGCTCATTTGAATATTTTCTCTGATTGGTATGAATTCAGACCTGTTTAACAGCCTTCATGCATATTTTATTTTATCACACAGAATATGAATTATATTATAGAATAGAATATAGAATACAGACTATCTAGATCTTCTATTGTAGAGCATTGCTTTATTGATGCAAAACTATGATTACTGTTCATATTTAGGAAGCATGATTTACAAACAAATTTAAATATGCTAATTAGGAAATGGATGCACATTTCTGGGGACATACAGGTACATGCTTTTTATTATTTTCTCAGATGTGGTGCAGATTTTATACGGCCTGTTCACTGGTAACACAAAGGAGGTGGTTGTCTTTGATACTCTGGTCTTGCCTGTGTGCTCATACTTATGAGAAAGTTGCTTTAAAACTTCTGGAAGCTCAGGAGTGGGGGTGGTTTGGGCATTGTCCCCGAGTGACTCATTATATGGTGATGCAACAGAACTATTTCATGAGGAACCTCCAGCGGTCTGCATATTGGCTTGATGTATCTCCCAATGAGGCAGGAAGTTCTAAGACTGATTACCTGAAATTGGTTGATGCATGGAATATTCCTCTTCAAGTGGAGACTTTCACCGACCCCTGGAGCCCTAACGCCTCTTCAGAGTGCAGAGGAGGCAAGGAGTCAGGCAGATGCATGGGGTTATGGAGGAAATCTGGGGCCTGTAACTGAACCTTCTTTGCTTCTCTGCACCCTCTCTTCTAGATGTTATTGATGTTTTCCTTGCCTTAGCTTTATGGGATCTGAAGCACAAACTAGTCTTCTGGGCTTAGTGGTTTAAAACAACAACAGTATATTCTTTCTCACACTAGTCTGGGCAGGCTGTGTTTCTTCTGCTGGTTTTGCACATATATCTGGATGGTTGGCCAGGAAGGGACTCAGCTAGAAAAACATAGCTGGGGTTTGTCCGTGTTCATGTTGTCTTTCATACCCCATGACACCAACCTGGTCTTTTCACAAGGTGACAACCTCATTCCAACGGGACCCTAACATACCAGCCTCTGTTTTGTTTATACTTGCTGATGTCCCATTGGCCAAGCAAATCACATGCCCTTGCCCATACCCATTAGGGTAACAATCTACCATAGTGGTTACACCAATATATATTCCCATCCTCAGTACTCTCATTCCATAGCCTCCCCAATACTGGATAGTTTCCACTTTTAGTGGTTATGCATTTTTAGTGAGTCTGGTGTGTGTACAGCACTGTTTTCTTATAGCAATTTAATGTTTATTTTAATGTCAATGAATGGTGTTAAACAACTTTTCATATACTTGCATTAGTTTCCTATGGTTGATGTAACAAATGACCACAAATCAGTGTCTCAGACAACACAACCTTACTATCTTATGACTCTAGAGGTCAGAAGTCCTAAAATCAAGATATCAGCAGGGTGACATTACTTCTGGTGGCTCTAGGGAGAGCTCATTTCCTTGCCTTTTCTAAAGTTCTAGGCTGCCTGCTTTCCGTGGCTCCTGGCTCCTTCCTTCATCTTCAAAGCCAATGACATAGTATCTTTCAGTATCTCTTTCTCCATTGATGGACCTCCACATCCATCAATCTATCACCTTCTCTGACTTGGACCCCTGTTCTTCCATCTTTTAAGGACCCTTTTGATTACACTAGGCCCAACCAGAAAATCCAGGATAATCTCTTAGGAGCCTTAATTTGATCATTAAAGTCTCTTTATCATGTAAGTTAACACATTTACCATCCCTGGGGATTAGGGCATAGACTTTTGGGGTGGCGGTGGGGCATTACTTAGCCTACCATAATACTTTTGGCCTGTATTGATATTCTCTTTGATAAATAACAATTGCCTTTGTTCATTTAAATTAATAAAAATATTTTTTTAAATGTAGGTGCACTGACTATTTTTTAATTTTCTTCATGATTTTTTCTCTTTTTATTGTATTTACTAGGAGCCCGTTGCACGAAGTTTCGTGCAATAGACCTTTCCTTCACCTGGCTGCCAGCACCAGTTATCCGCCAGCAGCAGTTTTCCTCTAGCCACCCGCCGATCAGAGCGCCTCCCGCCAGCACAATTGGCCACCCCGAGAGGAACTCCAATCGGGAGGCGCTCAGATCGGGCGGGTGGCCAGAGGAAAACTGCTGCTGGCGGAAAACTGGTGCCAGCAGCCACGCAATCGGCCACCCCGAGTTCCGCCACCAGCGTCTTCCACAGCGCCGGCCTAAGCAGCGCCGGCCCTTTAAGCCGGCGGGAGGAGCGGGGGTCGGGGACTCGCGAGTCCCCGCCCCCCGCTCCTACCGCCAGCCAATCGGCCACCCTGAGTCCCACCCCCCGCGCCTCCAGCCAGCCCAATCGTGGGCGTAGCGGAGTGATGGTAATTTGCATATTACCATTTTATTAGGTATGATTAGGGCGACACTGGTTTACAAAATTATCGAGGTTTCAGGTGCACAATTCCACAATACATCATCTGTACAGTGTATTGTGTGTTTACCATCCCAAGTCTCCTTTCATCACCATTTATCTCCCCTATAACCTTCTCAACCTTCTCCACCCCCCTCCCTCTGGCAATCACCTCACTGTTGTCCGTGTTTATGCAGACTGTATTTTTAATCATGTATTTTGAGTCCACTGTTGAAGTGAGAAATTTCATGTCAGTAGGGTATATAATAATTTGGTAAAAGGAAAAACTCAGTGACAAATGAGTAATCATCCTAACTTTGAAAATGCTTGTTGGATCTAACTTTAAACCAAATTGCCAGTGTTTTATCTATGGCTTCCTGCTTACAATAGCCTGAAAGGGAGGCCAGTGGAATTGCATGCTCCCTTCATTCGTCAGTGCAAGCGCTTATTTCTCCCGGCAGAAATAACACAAGCGGTTGCAGAGCAGGGGGGTGTGACCTGGATCTGTCTTGGTCTTTATTCCAGGAGAAGGGGATTAATGATTGCTTACTACTGAATTAATGAATGACTAAAAATACTGCCATTATTTTCTGCTTCAGCACCTTGGTTTCATTTGTGCGCCTTGCTTTAGATACTCAGTTCTCTTCTTCTCATCACAAAACAAATATCCCTCCTTCATCTTAAACTTGAATATCTCACCAATTCATATTATGCTGAATCTCCCAACTCCTGCCACATATTTTCTCATTGTACATAAACTTATTTTTTTATGGAGCTCAAGTATTTTTCTTGAAACAAATTTTAATTTCCTTAGAATTTTCTTTCTTTTTCTAAATCTTGTATTATAACTGGCAATGTAAACATGTTTTGGCCCTCTGTTAGGAGTTCAACATGTCTTGGCCCTCTGTTAGGAGTTCAACATCTGTTTATGCATCTCTATCTATGTATCTATGTGTCTATCTATGTATCTATCTATCTATCCATCCATCCATCTATCTATCTGCCTATCTACCAGACATCTTTCCTTCTCTCCCCTTATCTCTCTCCCCTTTCTCTTGCCTCTACTCTCTCCTTTTAGAGGGTGACACATTTTTGCTATAAGTAATGAAGTTTTGAATTAATTCCATAGTTAACAAAGGCATCAAAATAATTAAAGGATCATGCTTTTTTGGTTACTTTATTGGAAATGTTTATGATAATTTTAGGGGTGAGCTGATTCAAAGGAAAGTAGTTTGCTTTTGTACCCTCTTGACACACACTCTTCTATGGGAACGTATCAACTAGTCCCGGCAGAATGTTCTAAGTGTTGCCAGTGCATAATTCGCATTAATATATGAATATCTTCTAATGATCATTTTTATGAGAAATGACTTGGCCTCAGTCATTGTGTGATGTCATTCTCTTCCTGCTTGGGATTTGTGGAAAACCAGGAGGCAGACAGAGCAGGAAGCAATGACAGAGAGTCTTAGTTTGAAAAGAACATCTTTTCTCATGAATGTCATTTTCTATTTAATTTTATGTTGTCATTCAAAGACCCTAATGCATCATTTGAAAGAAAAGCCTTGTAGGGAATGACATTTGGGAGACAGCCAACGTGGACACAACCCGAGGATGCAAATGCCGGTCTGTTTGGCAGCTGTAAGGACAACAACGTTTGGCAACAAATTACTTGGTGGAAAGCCTCTAGTCTCAGCAAAGGATTAAAAATAGATCAGATGGGTTTCTATGGCTTGAGAGAAAGAGAGAGGGAGAGAGAGAGAGAGAGAGAGAGAGAGAGAGAGAGAGAGAGAGAGAGAATTTAATTCCCGTGGTTTCAGGGATAAATCTGCATTGCCAAACCCTTTCTCACAGCTCATGTGCCGCGGTGTTAGATGACAACCAGGGACAGCCACAGTGAAAGGAGTTAATTCTGTTCTAAATCACTCTGCCAGTCACGCTCCATGACCTTGCATATTACTTAATTAAACTATATCTGAATTGGCTCCTAGCATAATAATGCTGTTCCTCCCCCATAGGACACATTTCAAGGCTATTTAGCTATAAGGTGAGGGGCTGATCATCTTAACAGGACTTTTCCAGAGAGCAGGATTCTCAATCCAGAGTTCATTGTATGCAAAACATGTCGGTTGGCTTCCTCTACTCTTGGCATATATTTGTATTTATTTTTCAGAGTATTCTCTCCTGTGACTAGAAATACATTTCTCCATGACAAAGCCAAGAGTATTATTCTCTTTACCTTGTTCTTCTGAGAGTATAACAGGTAATTGCCAATGAATCATAGATCCATGCTTCTCAAAATTTAATTTGCAGGTGAGCCTCCTGAGACCTTGTTAAAAGACAGATTCTGATTCAGTAAGTCCAGTGTGAGAGGCTCTTTCCTTATTTCAATTTAAAAAAAAATACAAACTAGCAGCCTCCGTTCTACAATTTCCTGCCCTTCTTCTCAGGGTGGTGGTCCCCCATGGTCCACGGGCCCTCACTTAGGATGCCCAAGGCTATGATGAGATTCCTCTTGGATTAGGTTTCCTGCTGTCCAACTTGATTAGATGACATGGCTGAGGGAGAGAACATGGTAGTGAGTTGAATCCAGTGCAAAGTATCTTGTCCACAAATAGAATGGGATGTATAGCAGCCCTGGCATGTGACTTGGCCTCAGCCATTGTATGATGTCATTCTCTTCCTGGTATCAGAAGCAGGGCCAGTTCTCCTCTTCCTGCCCCCCCCCCTCACCCCCACCCAGGATGCTCCAGAAACCAGGATATTTGCACTTGTTGATTTCCAAATGGATCATTAGCAGTAGGAACCCATTTCCTACAGACTGAAAAGCCTTCTCTTGCTTAATGAGACTAAATTTGGTAATATCACACAGAAATTATATTTACATCCACAATTAATGATCAGATAGGGTGAGTGATATTGCTATCGTATAATTGTGTTTCTATTATAAAAATCATAGGTCAGAACTTGTGCCCTTCCCTGATTTCCCAAGGTTTGGTGATCACATGCAGAATTTGAAGAAATTCCCCACATTATTATAATTACCACTATTTTACATGGGACAGAATTGAATTTTACACATTAAAGGTGTGTAGAGGTGTACTCATTCAGCAGTCAACATGCTCCAGTGTACAATGAGAATTCAAGTCTTGAGGAAAGCAGGTTTCTGTAGATGTCTTTCCTTTAAGATTGTATCAAAGTCTGGTAAGATGTGCTATTTATCTTGACCCAAATAGCTTATTTGGACAACTGCAGTTTTTTCCATTAAAAATGTGGTTTGGGAGTTGGAACATGGATGCACCGTGGCTTATTATCTGAGCCACGAGATTAGGAGTCTATCATTCAGTAGTACACATACCTCTTTAGATGCTTGCAGCAGAGAGAGATTTATAGAGGGAATTTGGTGTTAAAAAAATGTTGGGAAGGCTGCAGAAGGCACCAGAGCCTGAGGCTTGTTTGCCGGCCTATCACTCCCGTTCTGGTCCAGAGAGTCAGGAAGGTATTGCTGCCGCCCTGATAAGGAAGCTGTAGGAAACCAGTGCTAATGGTCCCTGAAGTGAACGAACCAGGTTCAGATCCTGTGGGGGTGCCAAACCTCATATCCGCCACAGCAGGCCTTTGCTCACCAGACCTACAGGAAGAATAATGCTGCCTCCTTCACCCTTGCATTTTCTACAAGCTCTTGGGAGGGAATCTCACTGGCGGAACATAAACCGAATCCACAATCTCGGTGTCAAAGGGATGTGAGGAACTCAGCTCTCAGGTGACAGTGGGGAGAGCAGGAGAAGAGGGTCACATAAGCACCGGTTGCCGAGCAGTGTTTATTGCACAGAAGATGTGGCATTTACTTGTCGAAAGGCATGAGGCTGGAAGATATTGAAGTAATTAGTTTAACATCTCTCTTTCATGGGCAGAGACAAATCCCTTGAGATTTTCCAGGAGCCCCCTGGGAAATATAGTTAGTTTGAGGTTAAAAGGACTCCATTTGGAATTTGATTTGGGGCCAGGGTCAAAAGGTTTGAACATTTGATTAAATAGAATCTCAAGCCATTATGCAATCATATTTGATTATCTGTGTAACCAAAGCGGCTGAAGAAGATGGTAAAGGCAAACACAGAAGTTACATAGTTGTAAACAAACCTGAGGTGTTTTTTTAATATTGAGAAGACTGGCTTTTTGTGTATGGTTTTTTTTAAAGTAATTAAAGATCAGATAAAGACATGAGGCATATTAAATTATTTGGTAAGCCACAAAAATCTTTGCTTTACAGGTAGATTACTGAGAAGGCAAAAACAAAACAAAAACAACCTTTCACAATCTCTTATCAAGAACAGACTAATCGTTCAAGGAAACTTGGTCCTTTTAATAGAAAACCAAATCCTAATTTTGTACCAGTGTGCTTTTAATATTAAAAGTCATTATTTTAAAAACTCAATTAAATCCATTCCAATCCTAGCTTGACTGTTTGTAAAGTTCCTTTCTCAAGATACTTTTTCCACAAACTTCTGCAACCTTTTTATAGCTATTCAGATTTTGTGCTAGTCCCCCCCCCCCCCTTTTTTTTATTCTGGAACAATCGATCATTTACCTTCTTTTCCTCTTTTCCATACACAGCTGTTTCCTTTCACCTTTATTTTTAGGAAGCTTTAATTACATACATTAAGTAGATTTTTAACCCTTAGAGCATTAATTATAGTGAAAACTAAGAAGTAGGGAGTGGGGTGTCCAGGGCTCTCTCTCATCTTAGTCACCAGACACTAGAGGAGGAGGATCCCTCCACTTTATATGGAGAGTGTCTGGTGAGATCCCTTTAACATCTTATCGTAAATGGGTAAGCTCATCTAGGTTAAATGTTCTCCACTGTGGCCACTGTAGTTCAAGATTCTCTCTGATAAGGTAAACCTGCTTGTTCAGCCTTCGCACAGATTTATTCACCTGAGGCCTCACACTGCCCCCACTCCGGCGTTAGTCAGACCCAGTCCCAGTCCGAGCCTGGACCCTGTAGGCCTCCAAGTCAGACCCAGTCCGACCCTGAGCGCAGCGGGTGCCTAAGTCTGACCCAGTCTGGCTTGAGGTTTCAGGCCGCACTCCAGGAAAAGCAGCGCTCAGTCTGAAAGCTGCTAACGCAGAGCTGGGAGCAGGAGCCAGGAGCCCCAGGGGCCTTGCCCGGCACCTCCAGAGGCAGCGAGAAAGCAGCGAGCCAGGGGCTCTGCAGGTACCTGTCCTGGTTGCTTGTTGCTGCTGGGGGACGTGGGGGTGTCTCCTTTGGTTCCCTCTTCTGTGGCCAGAACTGTTAAAAGATAAACTAGGGCATGTTAAAAATTTGAAGTTTATTTGAGCAAAACTCCATTTGAATCGGGCAGCATCCCATCTAGCAGATAGAAAGGCGCTCTGAGGCGCTGTTCAAAATGACACTTGGATGGGCAGAAGGAGGTGGGAACAGGGAGTTCACCAGGCAAAAAGGCGAGTGGGTTACGCAAAGTCCCCTTCCTTTAGGAGCCCGGTGGTCCCTCAGGCAGAAGGCCTAACAGTGCTGCTCAGGTGGCTCCCGGCTGACTGGCTAAGATTTCCTTTCTGGTTTTGCTGAAAGTGCAATGCAGTTAAGTCTCAGTTTGGTGAGATGGGCTTCGCCTAGGCCCCGTTTTGGGCCTGTTGAGTTGTTTTTAACAAAGGCCAGGGGCATTTTCCTTGTGAAAAAGCTGGGCTGGAGGTGACATCTGGGCATTTGAAATGGCAGAGGTAGATGTTGTGAAAAATACCGCTCTTTGGTTATTGCTTTATGTCTGCACCTGAAGTAAGTTCTTGTTCATCATCAATACTGAAAACACTGCCTTCACTTAACAAGCAGCTCAAATCCGATGCCGTGATTGTTTCTGTTGAAAGGAGCACCAGAGATGCTGTGGTTCATGGACACAGGAAACCTCTGAAAGGCTTGCTCCATCCTTACAGACTTTATGGAAAACATAGGAATGAATGGATTCCACGGACCACAGATGCACATTGTAAACATGATTTTTAAAACCTGTAATGATTATCTTTTGGTCTCGGGCCAAAGAAAAAGTGTCTGGGAACCAAAGGTGCATGCTAACTTCCTAAACCCTAGATGGCTTTGTGTTTTATACACTTTCCTAAGTGTGTTAGTGAAAGAAAGGAAAGCAAAGGAGAAAGAAGGGGGTGGGAGAAGGAGGAAGAAGAGAAGGGAAAGGGGGAGGAAAGTGTGAGGGAAAGGGCAGAGGGGGTGAAGGAGGGAAGCATAGAAAATCTTGGATAGTCATACTGAAGGAAGGTTTATTCAGTGAACAGTGAACTTTCTAGTAGACCATGAAGGGGTTCTGCATTATTCATTTTCTCAGACACCATCCTAAGGCTGGGCTCTTCGGGGTGACTTAGAAGAAGTTAAAAAAAACCCAAACACGAAACCACCACAAAGCAGGGTCAAAGGTGTACCTCCATCCTGGGTTCTGAACTAGGAATGAGAAAGGAACCCTGTTATCAAAAACTCAGGTGTAGGAATTAATAGTAGAGGTCAATAACAATAACATTTTAGACTTTATAATACTGTTAACTTTCATAGAGCGCTTTTTTTTTAACACTGTTGACTTTACATTGTAATAAAGTGTTTTTGAATATCCAAGATCACATTAACCTTTGCACTCGGATGTCGAGTGTGACTCGACACGGTTAGCATTAGAATAAAGGAATCGAGAAAAAAGCAAGCGAGTGCAAAGGGTTAAATTTGCAAAATGATGTAAACGAAAGAGGTAGATATGACAGGAACTATGAGGCTCCCCTTGTAGAATAGAGAATTCTGGAATGAGCCTGTGATCCAAGCCTTGTGTAATCCATCCTCTTGAGTGGGGGCAGGATCTAGGCATGTGAGGGGATGTCACACTGTGATTAGATGATGCTGTATGCACAGCTGACTTGATGAAAGGGTAATTAGCCTCAGTGCGCCTGACCTTTACAGGTGAGCCCTTAACAGGGACTGCGTGCTTCCTGGCCAGAGACTCAAGACCTGAGAAGGATTCAACACAGGGGTGTTCTCCCTTCCTGGCTTTGAAGCTGGGGTTGGGGCGGCCACATGACAAGGACTGAGGCTGCTTCTATGAGATCAGGGTGACATCCAGCTGACAGCCAGCAAGGAAGTTTCTCAGTTTCATTGAATTATTAAAATTTTCTCCATTAGGTTTGTGAAACATTTATTGTAAAGGCCTGCTGGTAAATATTCAGGCTTTGCAGCCACATCTTTTTTTCCTTCCTTCTCCTCTTTCTTCCTTCTATATTTAAAATGTAAACAAATATTGGGGGCTGAGGGAGAAGGGTGAAGGGATTAAGCAAAGGAAAGTAAAAAGACTCAGAGACACAGATAGCAGTATGGTGATTGCCAAGGGGAAGGGGGTGGAGGGAAGAAGAGGGGAAAGGGGGATAATTGGTGATGGAAGGAGACTTGACTTGGGCTGGTAAACACACAATACAATATACAGATGACGTATGATAGAATTGTACACGTGAAACCTATATGCTTTTGTTATTATATGTCACCTCAGTAAATTCAATAAAACAAAAAATAAAATGTAAAAAATCTTCTTAGTTTAAGGACTGAGCCAAAACAGGTTGTGGCTAGTTTGCCAGCTTCTGGTGTAAACAGTCAATTCAACAAAGTGAAGTGTGGTGTAAATACACCGTGGTTGATTTCAGGCTACCAACATGAAGTGTCTTCACTGTCAGAAAAGATACACGGTGGCGCCCATTGTATAGTGTTTACAAGAACAAACAGTAGGAGTAAGTAATTAAGAGCGCATAGACAATAGTAGAATATAATGACAGAATTAAGGAGGGTTATTATGAGTATCTGCTGCCCTTGGTTTTAGTATAACTTGTTTAGTTGTGAGTTTCTGTAGTTTAATTTCTACTAAAGGCTGCGTTTAACAACCAACGAATGCAATGTGTGACGGTAACACCTGGCTCTCATGAGCAGGTCCTAGCAACCCCCAGCACCACACTGCTAGTCTTCCTCTCCCCGGGTTTCCCTTGGGTCAGCTGGAGGGTGAACCCAGCAGACATGATTATGGGCTATTCACCTGCGGACATGGCACCATGGGGGATGGGAGAACAGCCAGGGAGAAGGAGCCCGAGTTCCTCGCACTGTGGGACGACCACTCCAGGCTTGGACCTCTCATGCTCCTATTATTAGGCAGCGGGGGAATCAACTTCTACCTCCTTTAATCTACTCTTACTTGGAGCTTTTGTTACAGTGGCTTTATATTCCAATTAGATAATAGAATTCCCTTGTTTGGGTGAGGAAACCAATGCTCAGAGAGGTAAATTACTTTCCCAGCATCACTAGGCGGAAAGTCTTATTCTTAGCATTTTAAGCCACATCTTTGAACTCCAAGTCCATTGTGATTTCCATTACATCCTGTTGCTTATCATGTCACTCGGTCCTTCATGAATCAGTGCAGGCATCCAGCTTGGGGATTTGACAGGCACATGACGGCCCTTGACTGACAAGTGCTTGTGTCTGCGGCAATGTTTTACTGTTAAATAAAGGATGTCGTTTGGAGAAGGCAGCCCGTGAAGGGGAGAGAGAAGGGCCCTGGCTGGGCATCGGGGGGAGGGCAGAGGTGGCAGTGGTGCCCTCTCTCACCCCCACTGCTGAACACCAACAGGGGGCTCATCACTGTACCATGTGCTGTAGGGATGACAGAGAAACAGAGGGAAAGGTAATCTAATGACCCACGTGTGTTCGCGTTAACGTCCTCAGATCAACAAGCTTCAGGAGCACTTTTGATGATGAGTCTTCCAAGACCCAGTGTGTCCCAGGACCTGACTCCCTCACAGCTCAGAGACAGACACAGATATGTTTTGCTGTAATTTTTGAACTGAAAATTTCTATGTTCTTGTAACACAAACACAGATGAACTAAAATAATGCTGTTAGTATTTGGTTATGCAAATAAACAGTTGAAGACATCATTGCTTTTCATCCAGTGAATGCTCTTTCCTTGTTATGTGTGCAGGAATATGTTTTTATGTCGAAGTCAATATTGATCTTTTCCCTCAAGATAACTTGTAGGAATAAACAATGTTTTATGTTCTCTTTTATCTTGTCTTAGTCCTGGGCAGCCTAACTAAAAATCCTAATCTCAGCGGCTTTTTTTAATTTTTATTTTCACTGTTGCTTCTCCGCACCCACAACAGCTGAAGACAAGTGATCTGGGGGTTACCGTTATTGCATATTATGACTTTATTCTGCTCGCTCTGTTGGGAGGACAGGTGGCTATAGATCCCAACCACATAATTCTGGACCCTACAGCTTTCTATTTCTAGTTTGGACAGAATTTCTTTTTTTTTTTCCTCAGGAGCTTTATTGTGCTAACGCCTCCTTTGTCAGAGTCTTCCCATGTGACATGTGTCTGGGCCATGTTTCCTGGGCCTTGTTGTGTCTTAGGCTTTTGGCTACTTGTTTGTGGAAAGTGTCCCAGCTTTTGCTGCCACCTGCAAACCATGGCCACTGCCACCTCATCTAAGAGCAGCACAGGTATCCTGTCTCTCTCCCCATCCCCGCCCAGGGTGAGTGCTGGCATCTGAAGGACACCCGTGTCACCACTGGATGGGAAACACAGGCTCCAGCAGGCAGCCTCTGAGTCCTGCCATTACTTCTGGGCAGGAATGACGTGCCTGGCACAGGGTGTCTGGAAAGCTCAGGTGACACAGCTGGAAATGCTAGGGGCAGATTTTGGCCAATGAGAGACAGGTGATAGAGGGAGATGGAGACACTCTGCCCTCTCTCTGTCCTCTGATGCACTGGTCTGAGGTGGGCAGACGCTGTGCAGAGAGGTCCCGTGTGGCTGAGGGACCTCTCTGTGACACAGCCGCCACCTGAGTGCCGCGCTACTTGGTCTTTGCTTCCCAGCATTCCCTGCTTCTCCCCTTTCTCCCCTCCAAATAGTAGCACTTTTTTCTTTTTCTTTTTAAGGCTTGATTTGTATAGTGTAAGGCATCTGGTCACAGACAACAGAGAATCACTGGGAAGTAATTCCTGAATTTTCCTTGGGAACGTGGCACAGACTAAGAAATCAGTCCTTACGTGGTTACATTGGATCCATAGCCTGTTGGCATTGATAGTAAGTGGGATCCACAGAGAAGAGTAAAAATAAAAATACAAGCAGGTGTTAAAAGAGAGAACCGACTAAAAGGAAACCCATGCGTTAAGTAACACCTCTGAGGAGTCAGGTGCTAACGTTGGATCATGAGGACAGAGAACGTTATGAAAAACAGGACAAATTCTTGCTAAGGCCCAAGTTCCTGGGGAGAGTCAGCCCCTGAAACGGCCATGGCAGAGTCTGTTCTGCTTGAGGCTCAGTCACACTGACACCTGCTTCCCCACGCCCATCAGGCAGAAAAGCTTCATCTCAGGGCCCTGCGCCATCAGCGAAGACCACCCCAGTGCGAGAAGGCAAAGGCTGTTTATCCAGAGCTCACTACACAGGGGTCAGCCACCATCCTTGCACTTGGCAGGGACTCAGGGCTGGCCGGGGAGAAGGAACGCTTTACAGTGGAAAACAGAAGGCCCCGTGTGCCCGACTCCAGGCCGCTCTCCCAGGCAGCTGTGATCGGGTGGATGCAAGTAGGCCTGCTGTGTCACGGGCGAGGGTGCAGTCTGCCGCACTGGGGGAGGCTTCCTCCTGTGGGTCCCACGTTGGAAGTGATGACAGACATTAGGGAAGCTGTCAGCTGTTGATCGTGTCCTGGCCGTCGTGGGACAGAGTCCTGGCCGACTTGGGACAGAGGAGTCCTGGCCGTCTTGGGACAGAGGAGTCCTGGCCGTCTTGGGACAGAGTCCTGGCCGTCTTGGGACAGAGTCCTGGCCGTCTTGGGACAGAGTCCTGGCCGTCGTGGGACAGAGGAGTCCTGGCCGTCTTGGGACAGAGTCCTGGCCGTCTTGGGACAGAGTCCTGGCCGTCTTGGGACAGAGTCCTGGCCGTCTTGGGACAGAGTCCTGGCCGTGTTGGGACAGAGTCCTGGCCGTCGTGGGACAGAGTGCTGGCCGTCTTGGGACAGAGTCCTGGCCGTCTTGGGACAGAGTGCTGGCCGTGTTGGGACAGTTGCTGAAGGAGGTGCTGTCTGGCTTCCTGGCCCGGCTGCTGCGCGGTGCGGGTCTGTAGGTTGGCTTCCTGCAGGCTGTGGTTGCTGCAGACTGTGGCTCAGTGTGTTTTCACTCGTGTTCTGGCTGTTGTGTGTTTGTATCTTCAATCTCTCACCCCCAATCAAGTGATCAAGAATGAGATGATATCACATTTAAGTGCTTTATAAATGAGCTGATTATAAATATTAAAGTTGGGGTGGTAATTTAGTCTTAATTATTATTTCTCTGGAGGAATAAGTCCTAAATAAGTGCTAAAAATTAGTTTCAGGAAAAAGTAATCTTGATATGCTTTTAAATAAAAAGGAAGGTAATGAGTGATATTGGGAGAGGAGGTAAAAAGATGAGATTACCAGGATACATTCCATCCTATGTAGTACAATCACTATGATTGACATGGGAAGGACAAACTCATTTGGAAAGAGAAAACATTTACTACCTGGGTAATATGGTCTGACAGCAAGTTGCAAGGCATTCACAGTATTTAAAAAACTCAGATAAGGTATTGTTATTTTTTTCTTTGCCCTAGAAAACTTTCTGTTCCTGATTTTGTTATATATGGTTCAGAAAGTTAGCTAGGTGGAATAATATAAATCACTTCTGGGGTTTGATTTGGTAAGAAGGCAGCGAATGGTATTTCAGTCATTCAATCCAACAGGTAATCAACTAAATGCACACCATGATTTTTGCCCTCAATGAGTTTGTAATTCAATTCTTTTGGAAAAGGAAGAACATTTGAATAAAAATATAAGAAGATAAATCGAGATCTGGAGAGAAATTTACAAGGAGCCTCTGTATTTCAAATAAAAGCAACCATAACATTAACTATTTCATTTGCAGCTGCAAATGGAAAACAGTTTTTTAATCTAAGCACGATAAAAGATTCTCATTTCTCACAGCTTCCCGATTCACCATAGAAAAATCTCCATTACGTATTTCAGGAGACACTGGAACCAAGGAGCATTTAGCTTCACGGAGAAATGATTTTATTAGTAAATAAAAATTCTTTTCTATACGTGGTGGTGTCCTAGCTTCCTGGGGCTGCTGAAACAAAATACCACACACTGGTTGGCTGGAAGCCACAGAATTGGATTCATTCGCAGTTCTGGAGCCTGGGAGGGTGAAATCCAGGTGTTGGCAAGGGTGTCTTCTGGGCACTGTGAGGGAGAAGCTGTCCCATGCTCTGTCCTCACTTCTGGTGATTGAAGCAAAGCCTTGGTGTTTCTTGGACACATCACTCCAATCTCTGCCTCCATCTCCACCTTGCCTTTTTCCCTGGGCCTCTCTGTATCCTTTTATCCTCTTCCCAGGACACTCTCTGTGGATTTAGAACCCACCCCAATCCAGTATGATTGTATCTCAATTCTTAACTAATTATTTCTGCAAAGACCCAATTTCCCCATAAGGTCACATTCAGACGTTCTAAGTAGACATTTACTTTGGGGAAACCCTGTAGAACGCACTACAGATAGGCTCTCTATATTATCTTAGGAAAAGAATCAAACAAGGCACAGTAAGGTTTTTAGTTCAAATTCTGGCTCATTGTCTAACTGGAACTATAACCTTAATAAAGCAATTTTCAAAATTCTATATCTAGATTTTTTCATTATTTGTAATAATTTTATAAATAATCTATCAAAAAGCATTGTTATGAGCTTTGAATGAAATACTAATTATGAGTTTGTTGATAAGCATAGAAAACTATTCAAACACGCAATGAGCTTAATTTTACTGTTATTATTGTTTACTTTTTCCCCTCTGTTGTGCATTAGCCAATATCAGAAACTATTGGACATGCTTCATATCAGGGCATCATTTTAGAAAAACAGTTTTGCATATTTATATATAAAACTTTTAATTATTTAATAGCTGCTTTAAAAATCTTTTATTATTTTTAAATTTTTTTATCATTGACACTATTACAGATGTCCCTGTTTTCCCCCCCACCCTCCCCCGTTTGCCTACCTCCACCCAGTCCCTGTCCCCCTCCCCTGGCCATCACCACACTTGTCTGTGTTCATGGGCTATGCATGTATGTTCTTTGGCTAATCTCTTCACCTCTTTCATCCAGTCCGTGCCACCCACCCTTCTCCCCTCTGACATCTGTCAGTCTGTTCCATGTATCCATGCCTCTGACTCTATTTAGTTCATGAGTTTATTTTGTTCACTAGATTTCACATATTAATGAGATCATGTGGTATTTGTCTTTCTCTGACTGGCGTATTTCACTTAGCATAATAACAAATGTTTTCAGTTTGTTGTTTACTGGTTCTTGGACATCATAAATACCATAAAGAAAGAACACATACAAACCCAAGTCAATCCATAGTAGAAAAAGTGGAAGCCAAGATGAGGAGACTGGCCACAAGTCCTTTCCAGCACCCCTTGGAAAGGGACAATAATTATTAGAATAAATGATATTTATCTGTTATTTGCAAATTCATTCATTTCTGCTTCCCTCACCCCACAGCCATGGATAATTTAACGGAACTGTGCTGCTTGAAATCTCCCCCTAGCTCTTCTCCTTCAGTGTGGCTTCAGTACCATTGATACATATGTGCCTTGCAGACTCTTACATCCTGCCCAGACTTTTTCTGTGAGCTCCAGACACACATATCCAACCATTTTCTCAGAATATTTTATTTGACATCTTAAAGTACATAAAACTCAACTCGTCTAGAATAAAAACATGCCTTTGGGCCCCACCCTTTTCCTAACCCCACAATAAAACCCGACCCTTTCACAAGTTTCCTGTCGCAGTGAAGGGCACTTCCGTCCATCAGGTGTGCAGCCTGGAAGCCTTGGGATTGTCCTTGGTGCTTCCATCTCCCAGTAACCTCCATATCCCCTCCATCACTAATTCCTGTCCCTCTTTTCTTTACACAACCCTTAATCCCTTCAGTTATCTTCATTTTCAACAGCATCCTAGTCTAGCTTTAATAATTATTAACTTGTGGCCAGTCTTGATTTTTCTGTACCCCACACACTGCCTCCTGAATTATTTTGAAAACATTCTAGTCATCATGTCATTTCATGTCTAAGTATTTCTATATAACCATAAAAAAAAGAGAAATCTTTAAAAAAAATACCTGCAATTTCATTGTCACAACTGAAATATTAACAATTCTCTAATAAGGAAGTATTCAGTATTTTCTTACCCAGTTATTTTTTTTTTACCCATACAGTTTTTTGTCTGAATCAGGATTTGTTGAAGCCATCGACTACCTGATTGAAACCCTCTAACATGCTCATTGGTTTCAGAAGGAATACATTGTGGCCACAGCCACTGTGATCATCAATATTTGGGTTCCCTGTCTGTATTTGGGTTCCCTGTCTGCCTGCTCCTCATCTTGGCTTCCACTTTCTCTCTGCTCTCTCTTCTTCAAACAGACTGGAGTCATTTCAGTCTACCAGTCACTTATATCTGTGAAAGGGCTTTTGCAGGAACTATTTCTTCTGCCATGAACAGCTTTCCCTCCTCATTTCATCCCTTCCCTTCGTCACCGAGAGGTCCCACGTCAATTGCTCATGCTCAGAGTCACTTTCCTGACCTCTCTGATCAGCTGGAGTCCCGTCTTAGCACCACATGTTCCTCCTTTGCCCCTCTTAGTCACCGTTATGCAAATAACTGTACACGTACTTGCGTGTTTTTGTTATGTTTACTCTCCTGGCTTAATTCTTTCACTTTCAAATTGTTTGACAGTTTTAGAACAGTACATTTTTAAAAACTTAAGCATGTCTTCAAATTTGTAGGGATGATTTAGACATTGTTGGGGATCATTGAAAAGGATGTTATTTTTATTAGAAATATCATAAAGAAACAAATATCAGCACCCTTGGTAATTTTAAGCCAATATTCAGAAGCTTTAGTGAAGTACCATTATTCCATCCTCCTCAGAGGTCCCCAAATATTTGTACATTCTAGATTTCCAAGTTTAATAGTTCTAATCTAAGCCATAATAATAAGAGTATCTAGAATTTATTACATTCCAAGTCTCAGAAATGAGGAATTAAGTTAGTTATGCATTTTAACTTCAAAATCAATAGAAAATTTTAGTATGCAGTAAAAATAGCAAAGAAAGAGCAGCACAAATATGAACAGATATTTTGAAGGAAAAAATCAATAACCTCACTGATGACAACAATTCTACAAAATACCAGCAAGGCATCAGAATGGCCATGATAGAAACAAACAAAACTGGGGGAAGGTTTTGTCTAAAGTAAGGAAAACAGAAGAAATGTTATTTCTAAGAATAGTAGCTTTTTTTTTTTTTAAATATTGCAAAGGTTTTGTATCAAAGGAAATGTAAGGGAAGCTGAGATATACAGGGTAAAGCAAAAGTAGGTTTACACTTGTGAATATGAAAAAGTTTATTTATTAATTGTATTTATTTGTATTACACCTGTAAACCTACTTTTGACCACTCCTGTATTTTAAACCATATGTCAATACATTATCTTCCATATATATATGGTATCACCTATGGGAAAATAAATTTCAAAAATTATTGAATACTAGAGGCCCAATGCATGAAATTTGTGCAAGAGTAGGCCTTCCTTCCCCCGGCTGCCAGCACTGGTTTCCCTCTTATCACCGGCACCCAGGACCCAGGCTTCCCTCACAGAGGTAGGCCCTGCCCACCCTCTGCAGGAGGCCGGTTGGTGGTCTGGGCCTCCCTCTGCAGGGTGATCATGGGGAGCTGGCCGGGCCCCAAACCAATCGCATCGCACATGCCTTGGCTGTCCTGGCTGGCGTCAGTGGGTGTCCACTGAGCCAAACCAACTAGGGTGATCTGTTGTTTTAAATAGTTTTGATTATGGTATTATCTTATTTTCCTTCCTTAAATGGAAAGTTTAGTGTTTTGTAAGAAGCTGAAAGTCATTTGGTAACTAAGAATAAAAAAATTTTAAAAAAAGATGGCATTTTCTTAACTCTAAGGAAATTTATGGAAATTAATTATTCTAAATTAGGAAAAATAGTCCCAAATGTATTGATCAACACTGTTAAAATAAGGACCCTGCCTCCAAAGTTTACTACTCTAGGAAGTCATTAAATAGAATATTTCTTTAATCTTTTCTGATTTCTTAAAATAGTGGTTTGAAATATTCATTGTATCATTCTTGAGTGGCTTTGTAATGGATTAACGACTAAGTTTGGATGTATTTTGATTCTATGTATTTCTGTGTTTTAGTTTTTTGTGTGTGCATATCTAGAGATAAATTTGATTTTGCTAAACTTCCCTTCTATCCAATGACTTTACTAAACTCACAGGTTAATTATAATAGCTTATCTCTGTATTCACCTGGATGTTCTATGTGCACCAAGTCATCTATGAATAATGACCATTTTATTTCTTTATTTCCTGAGCCTGCCTTCTTGCATTACAGAGGACTTAAAGTGAAATGTCGGAGAGAATTGGTGAAAGCAGTCATGCTTGTCTTATTGTTGATCTCACGGGAAAGTTTTCAATATTTCACAATGAACTGTGAGGTTTGCTGGAAAATTCTTATAGATATTCTTTATCAGATGAATGAAGTTCTCTTTTATTCCATGTTTGCTAAGAAAGTTTTTATTAATGAAGGCTGACTTTTATAGATTGTTTTTTCTGCATCAATGGGAATATTTTATTTTCTCCATTATTTTGTTAGTGGTGAGTTTTTAAATTATTTCCTTCATTTTGAGGGGAAATGTATTGAAGTATAACATGCATACAGAAGAATGCAGAAGTCATGAATGTATAGCTCAGTGAATTTTGGCAAATGAGAGTCAATTCTCACATGAAAAAACAAACCATTACTAGGATATCCGCCATACTCTATGACTCCTTACAGATGTTCTAATAAGTACTGTCTTTACATTTAAGGCCATAGATTGATTTTGCTTTATATATTTTTGGGGGGGTGTGTCTGGCTTCATTCATTCAAAATTATCTTTACATGATGAATCTTTGTTATTCTATGTACTTGTATTTTGTCTGTTCATATTGCTGGATACTGTTCCATTGAATGAATATATGACAATCTATTTACCAATTCTATTAACGTTTGATTTGCATATATCAACATTATTGGACAGGTCGCTTTGACTGTATTCACAATTTTATTTCAAAGATACACACAACACGCGTGCGCGCGCGCGCGCACACACACACACACACACACACACACACACACACCACCCCCAAGAGTGGAGTTTCTGGATCAGAGGTTATGCGTATGTTCCGCTTTAGTATATATACTAGAGGCCCGGTGCACGAAATTCGTGCATGGAGGGGGGTTGTCCCTCAGCCCACCTGTACCCTCTCCAATCTAGGACCCCTCGAGGGATGTCTGACTGCCCGTTTAGGCCCGATCCCCGGTGGGATCGGGCCTAAACGGTCAGTCGGACATCCCTCTCACAATCCAGGACTGCTGGCTCCCAACTGCTTGCCTGCCTGCCTTCCTGATTGCCCCTAACCGCCTCTGCCTGCCAGCCTGATCACCCCCTAACCACTCCGCTGCCAGCCTGTTTGCCCCCAATTTCCCTCCTCTGCCAGCCTGTTCACTCCTAACTGCCCTCTCCTGCAGGGTTGATCACCTCCCACTGCCCTTTCTTGCAGGCCTGGTCCCTCTCAACTGCCCTCCCTTGCAGGCCGGGTGCCTCCCAACTGCCCTCTCCTGCTGGCCATCTGTGGTGGCCATCTTGTGTCCACATGGGGGCAGGATCTTTGACCACATGGGGGCAGCTATATTGTGTGTTGCAGTGATGATCAATCTGCATAGTACTCTTTTATTAGATAGGATAGAGGCCTGGTACAGGGGTGGGGGCCAGCTGGTTTGCCCTGAAGGGCGTCCCGGATCAGGTGGGGTTTCCCTTGGGGTGTGGGGCGGCCTGAGCGAGGGGCCTGTGGTGGTTTGCAGGCCGGCCACGCCCCCTGGTAACCCAAGCGGAGGCCCTGGTATCTGGAATTTATTTTCCTTCTACAATTGAAACTTTGTAGCCTGGAGCGGAGCCAAGCCAAGCCTGGGGCCCCCTCCGAGGCCGGCAGCCATTTGTGTTGGGGTTATAATTGAAACTATGTTGCCTTAAGCGGGTGAGCCTGGCCAGGGTGTGCAGAAAGCTTTGCTTCCCCTGTTGCCGGCGGCAACCCTGGCCTGCTCTCTCAAGCTCCATTCTGCCGCTATTTGTTTGAATTTGTTTACCTTCTATAATTGAAACTTTGTAGCTTGAGTGGAGGCTTAGGCCTGGCAAGGGCAGGCGGAAATCTTGGCTTCCTCTGTTACCTAGGAAACCTTGCTCTCTGTGGCTGTAGCCATCTTGGTTTGGGTTAATTTGCATGCTCGCTCTGATTGGATGGTGGGCGTGGCTTGTGGGCATGGCTTGTGGGTGTGTCAGAGGTATGGTCAGTTTGCATATTTGTCTATTATTAGATAGGATTGCCTAGCAGTTTCCCGAAGTGATTGTACCAATTTGCACTTCAACTAACAGTGTATGAGAGTTCATAGTAGATTCTCATTAAAGAATAGGTGCTATTATTAGAGAACATCTTTCCCTTTATGGAGGTGATAGAGGGCAGTAATAAAGTAGTGGTGCTGGTCTCAGGTCAAATGCAGTGGATTATATAGTTCCTAGTTCTTATATTTCTTTCAATGGTCTTGAACATATTACCTTGAAGCAAGTAGCCATCCAATGAGCTTTTACTGGATTGAAAGGTGTTAATAAAGACCTCCACCGTATCTGCCTTGTGGGCGAGCAGGCACATAGGTGATATATTGGTGGGCGGGGGCAGCTGTGAGCACCATTGCAGATAAGAGCGGTGGGAGAATAAGAGAGGAGAATGTATAAATAGATATGGAAGGACCTGAAAGTTGTGCTTTTCACTTGGATTTTTTTCCTCAGGGTTGCTTGTGGAGAATAGCAATTGTTGGTTATTCCATCTTATTATCCTTATCATAGAACACTGTTTAAAAACAAATTGTTTGGGGACATCCTAGAAGGATAAGGGGGAGTCCGGTATCCAGAAATCCAGCGCCTCCACCCATCACTACCCTGCCCCAGTCAGTCAGGGCATTTCTACCCATTCCAACTGATTGCATAGAAGATTTTATTTGAAGATACTGTTTTGCTAAAACACAATTTTAACATAGTGAAATTGTTCGAGATTTTTCTTACATTGGTTCAGTCATCAATTCAAATAAAGACTGTAGCCAATAAATCAAGAGAAGGTTGGAACTCAGAAAAGCAGCAATGGAAGAATTAGGAAAGATCACCCGAGCTAAGATGTGTCATTACAAACCTAGGTTAAGATCACAAATGCCCCCTCGCCCGAATTAGGCCATTATGTCAAGGTGTTATTGCTTACACTCACATCATCAACATTTAGACGTTCCATCCAATATTCTGCCTTCCTATCTCACAATATCTTGCTTCATCTTATCCCAACCCTTCTCTCCCAAAATCAGATTTTATTATCCATGACTATGCTATCCCTACCATCTCTCTGACCACCTCTCCTGTTCAATTCACCTGCTCCTTCTGGGGCCTCCTCTCCATCAAAGCTCCCCCAACTCAGGCATTGCCTCTCCAGGGAGCTCAGCATCATTTCACTGTCCACTCTCCTCCTGCTCTCATTTCTCTCCTTACGTGGTTTAGTTTCTACAGTCCTTTGTTATAATCATGCTCATACGAGTACATACTCTTAACTCCCTTGCCCTTCCCTAACTCCATCTTCGTCACTGGGCACTGCCTCTCCTGGGTTAAATAAAACAACCCACGTGCTCTGTGTCTGTGACTTGGACCATCCAGACAGGACCCACTTGAACTAGTAACCAGTGACCTCAAGTGGAGCATCAGACACCTTGGTGAATGACCCCTGTTTCTTTCACAGGAAACGGAAGCAGCACTGCAGCTTTAGTCATGGGTGGGAAGACTAATTTAACAGACAGATTTCACCAGAGGCAAATTGAATAGAACATTTTTTTTTTATCAAAAATGATCAAAGTTTCACAAATAATTGAGAGCCAATGTGAATTCATATAACTTTGTTACCATGGCCTCTACTTTCAACTTCCATAACTGATTATTTCAGCAGAGCTTCAAAATAAAAACAAATAGACATTAATTACAAATGACTCAACGGCTTAAAAATATATGACTTGCCATTTCAGCTATCTAAAATTAACATCTAGGCCCTTACGCTAGGGGAGCAATTATGAGCGTGTGAGTGTGAAATGCACATGGAGGCAGTGTGGATTTATTTCTAAATCCACTTAATTGTTAGCAATAAAACAAAGTGAGGAGAAGAAGACATTTATCTTTCACACAGAGAATAATAGTGTTTTGTGCCATTCTTGGTGGAGCAAACAAGTATTGTGTTTTTTGTTGTTGTTGTTTTTGTTTTTGTTTTTATCAATCCAGGAAAAATCACCCAATTCCCTGACAGAATCCACAACAGCCACACAAAATGAAGAAATTTGATAGTATGTCCTCGGTGAGAACATCTGCTCAGCCTGGGCAGACTTCATCACTGGAATTTGAGGGAAAGAGGAATTCCGGTTTTTCAGGAAATGGCCACACCGGAAAGTATTGAGTGTGTTTCCAGACTTGCTCAGTCTTCCGATCCGGATTTTTCTCTCAGGCTGCTTATTGGGTGTGATTGTGGAAAGCTGGCAACACAGAAACTAGTAATGTAGTTTGCTTCATAGAGTGCAATTCTTTAAAAAATTTATGGAAGAGCTTTAAATTTAGTATTTAAAAAAATATGATATAGAGCCCTGGCCAGGTGGGTTAGTTGGTCAAAGCTTCATCTGTGCACCAAAAGGTTGTAGGTTTGATTCCTGGTCAGGGCACATAGCCAGGTTGTGTGTTCAACACCCAGTCGGGGCCTGTTTGGGAGGTAATGGATCAATATTTCTCTTTCACATCAATGTTTCTTTCTCTCTCTCTCTCTCCTCTCTCTCTGTCTCTCTCTCTCTCTTTCCCTTCTTCTGTCTCTCAAATCAATAAACATATCTTGGAGTAAAGAGAAATAAATAACATAGAAAATGAAAATAGAAACAGGTAGGAGACGCAAAGACATAAAACACAGATGAAGGAAAATAACATGATTGAAAAAAAGGAGAAGAGAAAAAAATGAAGTGATGATTCACAAAATGAGATATAAAACTGGAAAAGTATACTTAATCATGAATAATTAAATGCATTTAAATTACTCGAATTATTATTAGAGTAATTTGAATGCATTATTACTAGTAATAATTATTACTAGTAGTAATAATTTCACTAACATGTTTAATGCTTATCTTTTGCCTTATATGGATACTTACCATGGTCCTAGAAGTAGTTGCAGTTTTTCTTATTACTGATAGTTAATAAAATGATGCTCATGGTTGGAGAGGGCACAGTGCATTCATGATCCATGCATTTTGCAAAACATTGTGGTAATAGGCATTGATAAACTTAAGAATAATTGGCCCGCTAATTTTTAGTTAAATCAACTCTCTTAAGCATTATTATATATAATAAAGTTTCCATGATTTGAAAATGTTTAAAATAATAAAGCATAATAGCAAATCAGAATGTTACACAGGCTAAAAATGTTATGGAGCTTCAGAACAGGACCAACTTATAAAAATGTGTGCAGTGTGATAACTATAAAAAGGGTTATACACATCATATGCACTTAGTGATTTCTGTTTTGTAAGTGGAAATACATATAATCCTACCTAATAATAGACAAATATGCAAATTGACCATACCTCCAACACACCCACAAGCCACGCCCACCATCCAATCAGAGCGAGCATGCAAATTAACCCAAACCAAGATGGCTACAGCCACAGAGAGCAAGGTTTCCTAGGTAACAGAGGAAGCCAAGCTTTCCACCTGCCCTTGCCAGGCCTAAGCCTCCACTCAAGCTACAAAGTTTCAATTATAGAAGGTAAACAAATTCAAACAAATGGCTGCAGAATGAAGCTTGAGAGAGCAGGCCAGGGTTGCCGCCGGCAACAGGGGAAGCAAAGCTTTCCGCACACCCTGGACGGGCCCACCCGCTTAAGGCAACAAAGTTTCAATTATAACCCCAACAGAAATGGCTGCTGGCCTCGGAGGGAGCCCCAGACTTGGCTCCGCTCCAGGCTACAAAGTTTCAATTGTAGAAGGAAAATAAATCCCAGATACCAGGGCCTCCCCTTGGGTTGCCAGGGGGCGTGGCCGGCCTGAAAACCACCACAGGCCCCTCGCTCTGGCCGCCCCACGCCCCAAGGGAAACCCCACCTGATCCGGGACGCCCTTCAGGGCAAACCAGCTGGCCCCCACCCCTGTACCAGGCCTCTATCCTATCTAATAAAAGAGTAATGTGCAGATTGATCATCACTGCAAAACACAATATAGCTGCCCCCATGTGGTCAAAGATCCTGCCCCCATGTGGACACAAGATGGCCACTGCAAGATGGCCAGCAGGAGAGGGCAGTTGGGAGACACCCGGCCTGCAAGGGAGGGCAGTTGAGAAGGACCAGGCCTGCAAGGGAGGGCAGTTGGAGGTGATCAACCCTGCAGGAGAGGGCAGTTAGGGGTGACCAGGCTGGCAGAGGAGGGAAGTTGGGGGCAAACAGGCTGGCAGCAGAGTGGTTAGGGGGTGATAGGCTGGCAGGCAGAAGCGGTTAGGGGCAATCAGGAAGGCAGGCAGGCAAGCAGTTGGGAGCCAGCAGTCCTGGATTGTGAGAGGGATGTCCGACTGCCCGTTTAGGCCCGATCCCACCGGTGGTATCGGGCCTAAACGGGCAGTTGGAGGTGGGATCGGGCCTAAACGGGCAGTCGGATATCCCTTGAGCGGTCCTATATTGGCAAGGTTACAGGCTGGGCTGAGGGACAACCCCCCTCCGTGCATGAATTTCGTGCACCAGGCCTCTAGTCATAGATAAAAACACAAAAGAAATATAACCATATTTTTCTCTATGTTGGGAATTACGGTGAATTTTATGCCTTTCATAATTTCCAAAGTTTCTACAATTAAACAAAACAAAATCAGGTGTGGTAAATTGAGTGCATCAGTGGTCCCTGTACCCGCACCTTTCCTTAGCACCCTCCCAGGATGGTTCTGGTCTCATGGGACTTGCATTAGCCAGCTGGACAGGAGCAAATTAGATGCGTGGAAACATAGTGCAGTTCTGAGCTCCCTCACGTTTAGCTGTGATCACCATGGGAACATTCCCTGGTGGGATGTGAAGGAAACATGGAGGAGAGCTCATTCATCTGGCCCAGGCCATCCTGCATCTGCTAGCTTCCAGCCAACAAGCCAAGTGTCGCAGAAACGAGCAAGCCCAGCAGACGAGCCTCGCCTAGGTCTGTAGAACTGCCCACTGACACCTGGGCACATGGGGATTAACAAATGGCTGCTGTTGACCCCACCTGCACTCCTGAGATTTGGGGTAGTTTTGCAGCAAGTTAATGAGGAGATCATTTTAGATTTCAGAGCTTTACTGTGTAGCAAGCCCATGTTTAAAAGCTTTCATCAATAAAGATGTATGCAAGGTATTTCATTGCTCAATTTTCAAATAACCCTCTGAATATATGTTTCAAGGTAACCTGGCTTTATGTCCTCCATGCATTTCACAGGGTGCCTCCATTAATCTTGTTCTAACGACTATATTTGTGATTGGATTCTTCTCAGATCACCCCCAGCTTTCGCTGATAGCATGGGCCTTAATGGTATCTAGTGAGCCTCATGAAATTCTCCTTGCTTACTGAACCCTTAAAATTCATAGGACACCTGAGTTTACTGAGCCTTTTGCCCTGCTTGCTACCATGTGGATAGCTGGCTCTGTTCACTCTTCATCAGAAGAGGTGAGACATTGGCTATAGTGTCTCGGGCTTTCTTGACTCAAGCCATCACTCCTGACTCACTGCCACATCCCGATGAGCCAGGAGCTGCATTGCAGGTGAATCATGCCCATGACCGACATTCCCCTTGACCCCTCTTCCTGTCCCTGCCCATCTGTCTGCCTCTGAAAGCCTCCCTGGTTCTCAGCCGCACTCCCAGCCTTTCTCATGCTGGTCCTTACCTTCTTTACTTCTCATTGATGTCTGAGCCCTGTTCAACCCCTCACGCTCATCGTCCATGCCATACCATTCGTCCACCCATCTCCTGGAGAGATGCCAGTGACAGGCAGTGCTTGCGTGCGTCAGTAGTATTTCCTGGTGCCAAAGAAAGTCTTATTTGGACACAAATAGGTACATGAGCAAATAATTTTGAAGCAATTTATCAATAATGGTCAAATTAAGAGACATTTGTAAAATGCTACCTGGCCCTGGGCTGCGACATGTGCTGGTTGGGACAGGGTCGTCCGCAGAGGTAGTGGCACTGTCAGGCATGCATCATGAAGACTGGTGGGCTCTGACAATAATTAATCACTGTCCTGTTATGAGAATTGAGTGGAGTCAGCAAACACATCCAGGTGTTGGGGAAGCACACAGGTGTTCTCCTCTGAGGAGAGCAGCAGTGAGCATCTCCCTGGCTCTGCCATCAGAGACCTCACAGGCTACAGTGATGGCGAACCTATGACACGCGTGTCAGCACTGACACGCATAGCCATTTCTGATGACACGCGGCCGCTGAGGCGGCCACATGCCGAGGATGAAACATTTGCTGCTCCTGAGGATGAAACATTTGCAAAATAATGTTTTTTCCTCAAAGTGACACACTACCCGAGTTATGCTCAGTTTTTTGGCGAAGTTTGACACACCAAGCTCAAAAGGTTGCCCATCACTGGCCAGGGTATTGATGAGGCTCTTAGTCCCTCCCCTTTTAAAAGAAAGATAGGCTCATTTGCATCTACTTTGAAGGAAAATATTGCCCAAGTCAAATGAATTCTCCTAAAAGTACTCTTTAAAGCAAGCCCATTAGGTACCCGGGGCTTAAGGGTGAATAACGCTCATTATGACCTTTTGAAAATTCACTTCCACAGCTGAATAACGGTGGTTGTTATCCCTACATCAAGAAGCAGTGAAATCCCAGAAGGTCCAGGCTGCTCCCTATGAACAGTCAATAGATGGTGTGTGTGTGCACACAGAAGCAGCCTTACCTAAGCGTTTGGGGAGAGTGGTTTGGCCTTCTCCCCACAGGGTTTTACTCACCTATGGATACATGGCTGCTTTTAGATGGGCTTTCTGTGCTTGGTGTGCTCACCGTGCTGTGGAGAAATGTTGGAAAGAATCTCACTCCCCACAGCTATTGCTTCTGGGTGAATATAGCACCCATCTTGCACAACAGTAGGTTCTCAAAAATAGTTATCAAATAAGAAATTTAAACACCTTATATGACAGGTTAGGTGATCAGATGCATACATTGTTTAGAAATGTGACCCAGGACAGTAGTTCTCCAAGCGTGGTCCTCTGAATAGCAGTGTCAGAAGTACCTGGGATCTTGTTGGAAATACCCCACCTCCACCCACAGAACCCGAGGCACTGGGCTGGGGCTCAGCAGCTGCTTCACCAGCTCTTCTGTGATGCACACTCAGAATACAGTGATTAGAGTCTCTTGTTACTAAAAAAGGACTGCAAAATTACTTAAAGTTAACTTTCATTCACTTTTCCAAACAAATGGAGAATGTGTAATTGACTAAAACTGTGTTCGAAATAAAAACTAGATTAGAAATGAAATTCAATTTCCAAATCCCATATTCATAACTTTTTAATATTTGAAGGATTTTTTCCATAACTAAACATGCTGAATAAATATCTTTTTATAATAACACACACACAATTCACAACTAATTTTAAAAGACACATGCCATGGGCAAGCACACACAATACTAGGTATTACATATATTATGTCATTTAAAAATCATTACAATAACTTCAAGAGGTATGTATTTTTAACCCTGTCTTTTAGCTGATAACCTTAAAGTATACAGAAGTTAAATAGTTTGCCCATTGATCTAATAAATCGCACAGCCTGAATCCAGACCCAAGTCTCTCTAGCTATCACGTCAGTACTCTTATTACCCATTCATCTTTCCATGCGTAGCATTAATAACCAGGCAGTGTTCTAAGCACTAGGCATATATGAGGTTCCAACTCAAAAGAAGTTTTTATTCTAATGAGAGAGAAAGATAATAAGCAAAAACAATAGACACTGTGTAAATTGGAAATTTTTCATATGGACTGGTATTGGGAAACTTTTAAATCTTATTTGTGAATATGGTATTGCAAATGCAGGAATGTGCTGGAACACATGTATTTGAAAGGATTATCACTATAAAGACACTCAACTGAGATAAAATACAAAATATGAGAAAAATATACATATATACAAGTGTTTTTAATGGCTTTAATTAAGGTAGGACATAAATGAAACAAAAAACATAGCTATTCCATACCAATAATACAAATCAAAATGAAATACTCTTTTTAGGATTCTAAAGGTAAAGAATGTTAAAACTTTAAAACAATATAAGTAAATGCTTTATTCATATTCTAAGTGCACTTCTAATAGCAACAATCATTAATGTTCATCTGTTATTCTGAATCTCATGAAGAATCTGTGCCTAACCCTCTTTTCATCTCCATGACAACAGTGGAAGGTATTTGTCACATTCCCTGCTTTGACACATGGTGAAAGTGAGATATAGAGAAATTAACTTGTCCCAGGTCTTTTAACCAGTAACAATACAGTTAGGATTCATGATAAGTTCTTAAATCAAAATTGTAGGGAATAGATTCTTTCTACATTGCATGCACCTTAAAAGATTTTATCGAAATAGCTACACTTATGGTCCAAATGCAGAACTGTCGAGAGCCATTTTAGACATACAAAAGCATGCACACACACATAGTTTACTAAATTGGGTTTGGGAGTAGAGGTGAAAATGAGAGGGAAGAAACAAAATGAAGTCTTTATGAATATGTAGTCTAGGAGATCCTTGGAGAGTAGGTGGATGTTAACACATAAAATCTGGAGGATATTATCAACAAAATGTTACAATTTTTGCAAAGGAACACTAGGTCACTTAAAAAAGAAGTTCCTAAAAATGAACTCTAGAGCTCTTTACTATGGCCTGGAAGACCCTACAACATTTGGTACCTTCCTGACTCCTTAACTTTTTCCCACCCTCTCTCCCTCTGTCCACTCAGCTGGAGTTATCTCCCTGAGGCTGATGATGCTCCTGCCTCAGGGCCTTTGCACTTGCTCTTTCCTCTTCTTTCCTAATGACTTCTTTGTCTGTTTCATCCCTAAGTATTACATATTTTTATGTTATCGTAAATGATACTGTTTTTGTTTTTAATTTTAATGCTAGATCCTTAGTACATAGAAATTAATTTATTCTTGATTGTATATCCACTTGCTAAACGTAGAGTTTAAAGACTGTTGATTTCATAGAATTCCCTACTAGACACATGCATTTGAAATAATGTGCATTATGCTATTTTTGGTGCAGTAATCTGTAAATGTCAATTAGGTCAAGTTGGTTAATAATGTTAAAGTCTTTTTTATTCTCCTGATTTTCTGTGTACTTTTTCTATCAGTTATTGAGAGAAGAGCGTTTAAATAGCCTATCTAATAAAGAGGGAATATGCTAATTGACCATCACTCCATCACAAAGATGGCTGCACCCACAGCTGAGGGAAGGAGCCTTAACGAGCAATCAGCAGGGACCTGAGGCTAGCCCTCCCCCACCCCCGTGGGGCTTGACAGGGGACCTCAGGCCACGCCCCCCACCTGGCAGGGCTTGACAAGGACCTCAGGCCTCGCCCCCTGCCCCGGCGCCAGACCAGGGGACCTGAGGCCATGCCCCCTGCCCGGTAGGGCTTGATAGGGGACCTCAAGGTGCGCTTCCCGCCCTGGTGCTGGGCTAGGGGACCTCAGACTGTTCCCCCCACCCCAGCGCCAGGCCAGGGGACTTCAGGCCATGCCCCCCACCAGGTGGGGCTTGACAGGGGACCTCAGGCTGTGCCTCCCACCCTGACACCAGGCCAGGGAATCTCAGGCTGCACCCCCCACCCCAGCAATGGGCCCGGGACCTGAGGCTGTGCCCCCCTGCCTGGCAGGGCTTGACAGGGGACCTCAGGCCATGCTCCCCACCCAGAGGGCTTGACAGGGGACCTCAAGGTGCACCCCCAGTACTGGGTTGGGAGACCTCAGGCTGCACCCCCCCGCCTGGCAGGGCTTGACGGGGGGCCTCAGGCCATGCCCCCCACCCAGCGGGGCTTGACTGGGTATCTCAGCCGTGTCCCCCACCTTGTGGGGCTTGACGGGGGACCTCAGGCCACGTCCCCCGTCCTGGCACTGGGCCAGGGGACCTGAGGCTACATCCCCTGCCTGGCAGGGCTTGACAAGGGTGGGACTGGCTGGATTGGATCTGGCCCAATGGGGGAGGGGCTGGCCGGGTCTGGGTCTCACGCGATTTTGAGGCGAATGTGGGTGGGCGGGGACTTGACTCTGGGTCCTGTGGCGTGCCCCAGACTCTGACAGGAGGAAGGTTTTCATATACATTTTACTAATTTTCTTTCATCTCTGACACTTCTATTATAGAGAAAGGGCAAATAGTAATATTAAATTATTTCCTCTAATCCCATTTTAATGTGCACGAATTTCGTGCACCGGGCCACTAGTCTATAATAATAAAAGTGTAATATGCTCATTAGACCAGACAGGCAAATGACCTTCCAGACGCCATTCCAGACATCCTTCCGGACGAAGCCACGGCAGTGGGGGCTGAGGCAGAGGTGGTTAGGGGCGATCAGGCAGGCGAGTGGTTAGGGGCAGTCAGGCAGGCAGGCAGGTGAGCCGTTAGGAGCCAGTGGTCCTGGATTGCAAGAGGGATGTCTGACTGCTGGACATCCCCTGAGGGGTCCCGAATTGTGAAAGGGTACAGGCCAGGCTGACGGACCCCTCACCCCCACCCCCGTGAAAGAATTTCATGCACCAGGCCTCTAGTTTTACTATAATTGTGGATTTGTGGATTTCCCTTGCGGTCCTATTAGTTTTATCTTCATGTATTTTTTTTAATATATATTTTCTTGATTTTTTTTTTTTAATTTCTTTATTGATTAAGGTATCACATATTTGTCCTCGTCCCCCCATTCCCATCCCACACCCCTCCCCACACATGCCCCCACCCCCCTGTTGTCCTTAACCGCTGGTTAGGCTCATATGCCTGCACACAAGTCCTTTGGTTGATCTCCCCCTTTACCCCCACCCTTCCCTACCCTCCCCCCGAGGCCCGACAGTCTGATCCATGCCTCCTTGTTTCTGGGTCTGTTCTTGTTCATCAGTCTATGTTGTTCATTATTTCCCCTAGATGAGTGAGATCATGTGCTATTAGAAATACACTTATAAGAACCGAAAATGAGACAAGCAATAATGGTTATGGTGACAGGCAAATGAATCAGTGTGTAGTGAGTTTCTTTCTGGGCCAACAGTTCTTTTGAGACCCAATTTCAATGTCCAACAGTTCCTTATGTGTACATGTCAGCACTGACATTTCAGTTCTGGATGGTGGACAAATGGTGGTAATGCAGGTTCGACTCTGTCCGGTTTGGTCCTGGGCAATCTGCAGT